>NC_071268.1:19088493-19340993 GCF_023375685.1 Ictalurus furcatus | reverse complement strand
GTACAGTGTTTATGTGCTGGTTGTTGCTGTGCACCTACAGATGGATACCTTAGTGCCGGAGGTAAACAAACCCGGTGCTCTGGCCTACACTGTAATAAGAAATAAACTGCAGTCGTAAACTCAAGATGCTAACACTTAAGGAGAGACTTAAGAGAGTGATATGTGTTTCTGTTCCCCTGTTAAAGCAAGTCCTCTCCGGAGGAATTCACTTTCCATGACCGAGCAGCCTGCTCGAGGAAGTCTGTATTCCCCACGTCAAACCCGGCTAACACAGGTTAGCTTAGCATCAAAACAAACACCGCTGTGAACACGACCATGCAGCAAAGCGATCGTTTCACCGCCAAATTTAACACGATCATAAAACAGAGTCGCAGACTGAACTTGAAGCAAAGTCGCAGTATGCAGAACTTACGATGCATTTCCTGCCAAGGTAGTTGAACAGACACTCGTTCTCCTGCGGGGTGAGAAGCAAAGACCCCACATTAGCCAACCTCCTCTGAGGCGCTGGTGCACTCATGGTGCAGAAACACGAGGCCGATGAATCCTGGTGTTTGTATCCTGGGAAAGTTTCCTCTTTTTTATGTGAAATCTATGCGATCAGACATCATCGTGGCCTGCACTCGGCCCATCCTAGAACTGCATTCCGCAAAGAGCCAACTCAGAGCTTGTGTTTTCTCCACGAACCTCTGCACAAACGAAACGTGTAATTCCGAGAATAAAAGTCAGTTTGCACGTTTCAATAATCGACAAACTGCAAAATGTAAACTTTCATCCCGAACTCCCAGAGCGACAACGATCCCTCAAACCAATATGGCAGCTTGGTGGATGAACCGATAAGGCAGCCAGGAAAGGGGGGGGTCTTAAAATCAGCCCTTTCAAATGTTATTACTACTGGTAAAATTATGTATCTAGAAAGACTCGTTTACTAAAGTAAAATCACTATCGGAATAAGGATTCGTTGTATGAAAAAGCGTGTTGTAACGGGTCCGATAACACTGATATGTTTCTGAGGTTCTCCCCTCTTGGGTAAATGGTTTGTTCCGGTTTTCCCGTGCGCTCTGCAGTATGCGGACTGATGAGCTAAACTCAGGATGGGCGGAGACTCACGATACTGGTGGGTGGTGCGCCGTGACGTCATAGCAACGCGGAAGATTACAACTTGTTTGCATGTCCTCTGTTCATCTGATCTGTGAAATATCAAGTTCCTTACCTTAATAATAGGCGGAAGTACTGCTACAGGCATATGTACTGCCTCTTGCATTGAGGGACACTACAGTGACTGTCAGCTGTATTTGCTGCCATTGTTCTCTGTCTCTACGGATGTTTTGAAACACTACTACTAAGCTTCCACATTTGTAAACACAAACGTGTGAAAAAGGTCCATACCCAAAGCATTTGATCACTCAGATAAAATATGACAATTCAATTATACATGTAAATGTTCAAATTCACCACTTATTTGCCAAAATGTTTTCAAAAGGCATGGTTATGAAATGTTACAGAGCTGTCTTAAAACAAAATACCATCCATATACAGAATATATAGCATCAAAATAATAATAATAATAATAATAATAATAATAATAATAATAATAATGTAATATTAAATACTAAACACATGCAGCATGTGTGTGGATTAGAAGTGTGAATGTGAATTAGCTGTTTCCTTAGGAACAAACTCAGTTCATCAGTTTGCTTGTTTTCTTGCTGATTACTAATGGCAAAATCCTCACCTCGTGACTGTGGCCTCAGTGGTATAGCCTATAAAAGACCTCTGTCGCATCACTCTCATCCACTTTCCCATTCTTGTCTTGTCAAGGAGATGAGGAAGAAGTGCACATACATTTTTGGTAATCTTGTTATTGTTAAAACCTACACCATCAAATAGTGTGCATTAAGGTGGTAGTTCTAAAAGTTGACTTATTACTAATTTCACCATGATTGTGTTGCTGAACAAGATTCATGGCCTATTGTTTACTGTTTTATTCAAGTAAGTATGGAGCAGCATGAGTGCGGTGGATGCAGAGTAACTAACCTCAGTTATAAAAGTATAGCTTGTGTAAATTGTCAACTTTTCCAACTAAGCCCCTATGGAGTAGGACAATTGAGATGATCAATGACTAGAATATATGTTTGGGACCAGAATATCTGCAACAAGCACTTACGGAGCCCTGCCCTAGCTGCAGCATAATGCTGTTAGTGAAGCATGAAGCACTTATCACAGTATATGATAATATGGCTATCTATTCCTCACCTTCTTCTGGCTCTGTGTGGCAACAGCAAGGAGTGAAACTAACAGTAGATATAACTGCAGAGCCCATTAAAAAGAAAAGCTAAGCACCTTAACTGCGTTGCAGTGGCTGGAACTGATGTGGCCAGAAGACACCTCTGAGCAGTCCCATGGAAGATGAGAAAGTGCCGTTTCATTGTAACACTGGAATACAGAGGAGCTGGCAGTGGGCATGTGTAGTGAAACAGTAGCAGCACTACAAACTGGTGTCAAGGCTGCCTTGGCTTGAGATCAGTGGTGTAGTAGAGAGACCAGACGCCTCATTAGTGGTACAGGCTGATGAAGCTTAAAGTTGGAAAAGCCTTGCTGCATAGAGCCAGAATATAAAAGAGTTGATATGCTGTTTTGTAAAGCATACAATACTCTAGGCCAGCAAATCAGTGGGGCTGCTAACACAGATGAGACAAGTTTGGCTGACTCCGGTGCCATTGTTGGAGCCTGGTAAAAACATGCTGCGCCCACTGCCATTGGTGCATGGACAGGTCTTTGGCACACAGGCCTAGGATGCATTGAATGATACAAAGAGCAAAACACAGGACAGATTGTTGTGGCACTCATTTGTGTTGGCACATTATTCCAGTGGAGGTTTCAAAGTCTAATTGCCTTTATGGAAGGAGCTACATGGATTGTAGTGTGAACCACATTGGTGCCACCACAGCAGCCCAGAATATAAAGGTGGGTTCATGCCAGAGTAAAGCATGATCAAGCCTCTAAAACACAATTTATCGAACTGCCAGGGATCCTGACCTCCATTCTGAAATCACATGGTGGGATGGTTATTTCATCTGCAACTAGAACATTGGAACTTGATAACAGAGCAGTGACAACTGAATACATTGATTTCAGGGTAAGGTTTAGTTTAATTGTTGGCCTTTGTCAAACATAGGGGTCTACCCCACACAGGTACAAGACCAGAGCAAATTGGCTATACTGACTGCAATGCATTTGCTACTAGTAAAACAGACAATAAAAAAAAAAAAAACAGGAAATAGTACATGGACCAGAAAACTTTACTACCCTCTGTGTTTAAAAAATGTGTGAAAGTTGCCCTAGAGCCCTTGCAATGGCATGGTCTGTGCACATGCTCTTGTCTGGATGACTGGCTACTATGTGGATAGTCTCAACAGCATGTGATGAGCCAGACAGAGCTGCAAATCTCACACGTGGAAGCACTAGGATGGGTGGCAAGAACATGTATGTGCCCTTAAATAGTGCATGTTTTCTCCTTTGAGGTATGCTCTTATGTCTTCTCCTGGCAAATAGGGAAATAGTAACAACACATGCCTTCCAGCAAGGGGCTGGTTGGGGGTGGTTGGAAAAACCTGTAAAAGTAAAAGGACGATGGAAAATGAGGCTCGATGTCAACATATCATCATCATCACTGTCTGGCTAGTACTGCAACATTTCCAGGAATACACTAGTGCAGACAGACAACACCACGATTATATTTTACCCCCGAGGGTACAAAATCACAAGTGATGCTGAGGTGGGCAAATATGCTCTGTAAGTGGGTGGATGCCTCCTGCATTTGAGAGCTGCATACCTGCAGAGCCAACAGAATCAAACAGCAGATGTACTGTTTTGCAACAAGCCTATAGACAGGGCCTGTGAAATCCAGAAGAAGGCGGTTAATTCATGGCAGAGCAAAAGTTGATGTGTTTGTGATCAGAAAGACAACTCACTGCCCAATGTAGTTCACAGACAGGGCAGAGACAGATAATTTGGGTCAGGATGACTTGCTGAAACAAATGAATGCCTTCTAACTGCCACCACTGTTATGGATGACGCTGCAGAGCATTCAACAGACTATGTAACAAGTGTTGCTGAAATCTCCATTCTGGCTGAAAAGATCATGGTCCCTCTGGTTGTTGATGTTTTTGACCTGTCAATTACCTATGTGCCCTTACAATGCACTGGTTCTATACAAATAAATGCAGCGATTTTTTCACAGTGATATAATACAATATGCATAAATACCTAAGCTTGCACTGTAAACAATGTTTTAGAGTTTTTATAAAGTCGAGTAGAAGCATCTCTTTATAGGTCTACCCTGAAAGTGTATACGGCCACATTGCCTACCTACAGGGGACAGATTGATGTTTTTTTGCTAGGATCACATAAACTATTCCAAAATTTCCTTAAAGGTTTGGAACATCTCCAGCCCTCATACAAAACAGTGATCCCACAGTTGGATCTGGAATCAGCACTAACCAGTTTGTGCAACTTGCCATATGAACTAATGGAAGATGCAAACATAAAGTAGCTTTCACTTAAGACATATTTTTTTTACTGACCACAAGTATGCAAGTATTCAAACGTGTCTCACTGTGGCCAAACCCAGCCTTTCAAAGACACTGATGCTATTGATATATATCAACCTATCTGGTCTTGCAGACAAAAGCGTGCCCAGGCCAGCACAAGGTTCTGACACAATATGTGGAAGACTTTTGGGAGCACCATAATGGGGCTCTACTGTCTAAAGACAGGTTAGTCCATTGTGTAAAGGAAATGATTACACAAGCATACTTGAACGAAGGTCAAGAGGTGCCTTCTTCCATTAAATACAAGTGAAATTCAACACTGTAACATATGTGACTAGGTATGCAAAAGGGTTTCAATACAGATCTTGGCAGACAAAGTGAGAATGTGATCCAGAATCAAAGTTGTTAGGCAGGGAAAGATTAAAAACACAGTCAGTATTGGCAGACAAGGCCAAATGGTAATTCAAAGAATAATAATGAAGAAAGAGTCTAATACACAACAAGGTAGTAAGCAATAATAAAATCGTCAGACATTACAAACACACTAGGAAAGGCAAGACTTCGCAATGAACTAACAAACCAGGACGTACAATAACAAGGAATTGATAGCAGACGTTGCACTAGTACTCAAATAAGCACCTCTTCAGGTGGGGAGGGGATGTGTGTTATAGAAGCACACTTAGAAGAACTAAGAGGAGTGTCACTTGTTGTTATTTGTGAAGCAGCAACATAAAGTTCATATCCACCTTTGCTAAATTTTACAGGCTGCTTCATCACAACCCATGTGTTCTGCTATGAGTTTGAGTGATTCTCATCCAGAATCGGCAGTAGAATTAATAATTGAGTGATTCTCAGGCTCAATAAATTACGATATTTGCAATGTTCATGAGGGCTGTTTGATATTGTCTGATACTGTGCGCCATCCGGATGTATTATGAGACCTTATGACTTTGATGCATGTGGTTGTAATAAGTGGAGAGAATCAAATGGGGAGAAGGGCCTGTAAATGTCATTTTCCAGGAGTCTTTACAATTCATACAAAAGGAATACCTTTAATACTTCCTTACTGACTCACTGTTTCCTCATTAAACATTACTCAATGTTTACTTTTGTGCATGAAAATGCCACAAGATCAACTTTTTCTGAAATACTCCAATCAGCTTGTCTGGCACAATGTCTTGTCTGGCACCCCCATACTGCATGATTTTCTGCATTGCTGCTGCCACATGTTTGGTTGATTTGATCTGAGGTATAGAGGTGTTCCTAATAAAGTGGTTGGTTGAGTGTATACACAAATATGATAAATTCCACATTTTGCCTCACACCTCCAGGGTCCGGGGTTTGAGTCCCGCCGGGGCCATGTGTGTGCGGAGTTTGCATGTTCTCCCCGTGCTGCGGGGGTTTCCTCCAGGTACCCCAGTTTCCTCCCCCTGTCCAAAGACATGCATGGTAGGCTGATTGGCGTGTCTAAAGTGTCCTTAGTGTATGAATGGGTGTGTGAGTGTGTATGTGATTATGCCCTGCGATGGACTGGCACCCTGTCCAGGGTGTATCTCACCTTGTGCCCGATGCTCCCTGGGATAGGCTCCAGGTTTCCCGTGACCCTTAAAAGGAGTAAGCGGTAGAAGATGGATGGATGGATGGATCTCTGCATGTGCACCATTGATAAGTGAGAGGCCATGTGAGCAGCAGTATTCTGAATGCTTTTCAGAGGAAATAGGGAGGCACTTGAAGACCTAGACCTAACCGGACATTAGTGGCTTGTGTAGTAAACGGGAAAGGTCACATTCTTCATATAGTTTGAAGAAGAAATCTTCAGAACTGGAATTCTGGAATGTGATCAGACAAGTTTGATGCATTTTTTATAAAATTACTCATGCCCTCTTACAGGCTGTCACACAGAACATTTTAAAGGGTTAATGTCTAACATGCTATCGTTACTTATATAATTGTTGGAATGAATGAGCATTCACTTTTATCCTGGTCAAGGTCACAGTGGATCCGGAGACTATCCCAGGAGCAAAGATCTTCATTTAGAGGCATTTGAGTGCAGCCAATCTCCTACCCACATTTTTTGAGGTAAGGCAATCTAGGAGAACCTGGTGAAATTCTCATGAACACTGGGAGAACATAGAAAACTTTACACAGGCTGTAACCATATGTCAGGGTACAACTGGGGACCCTGGAGGGTGAGGCAGCAGTGCTACCCATTGCAGAACCATGTCACCAATATTAGTAGCAGCTGAGGAGAATTTTTGCAGGTTATTTTCCTTGAGACGCTATGAGGAAGAAACCAGACTCAACAGGGAACCTATCCTCTTGTGGGTGACGATGGATAATGGTATTATAAATCATTACTGAAAATTATGTTCAATATGAGCATCATAGTTTTTATGATTACACCGGCAATCCAAACGTAGGATATAAATGTGGGACCATCTACAGCAGCAGAGGGCAAATTGCAAGTGCAGAAAACTCGAAACAGAAGGAGCATCAGGATGAATCAGTCAGGTCTGGAGGGAAAGAGCAGCCACAGCAGTATGAGTGTGTCATGATCAGGCACCAGCTTCCCATCAAGCATCAGGAGTACATATACAACTCGACAAAGAGAGAGAGAGAGAGAGAGAGAGAGAGAGAGAGAGAGAGAGAGAGAGATTTGAATAGATTATTAGGTATGCTCTTATCTTACAGTGGTTTAAAATGGTATACTCTGTGAGTATGTGCAAGAAGGGACTCCAGCAGGTTTAGCTGTGGCAGCATAATTAAAAGGGAAAGCCAGAAGGTAACACAGGCATGAGGACACCCTGAGACATAAAGCATCCCGCTAATCCACCATCAAAAAAACCTGAGTGATTGTGAGAGTGTTTGGGTGACATCAAAACATTCCAGTTTACAAAAGCTCTCTATGCCCATGAACCTTCTAGATCTTAACTTTACCTAAGAGAAAAGCTATTAAACAAAATGCCTGACTAAACAACCAAACTGTGTATGAATCTCAGACTATTCCATAACTTTGGGGCTTTATAGGAAAAAGCCTTGGTCCCTGCTGTATGACTGCTATATGTACTGAGAAAGAATCTAGACCTGCAACAAAATTCATTCATTCATTCATTCATTTCATCACACTCTTTTTTACATAGTTATGTCAATGTTTAAGTATACATACACAAAAGTTTCATCATGACAGAGCAATGGAAATGAAACAATGGCTGTGCAGTTAAAATTTGGATGGTATTCAGACCTACGTACATTGCTGACCAAATTTATTTAAAAAATAAAAATAAATATGTCAATGGATTTCCCAAGTCCCCATCTGAACACAATCCCAATTTGAGGTTCCTAGGTTCTCTGGTAACTAATGGACAGCACTGTATTTACTGACCTGATAACTGACAAAACGCACATATATATATATATATATATATATATATATATATATATATATATATATATATATATATATATATATATATATATATATATATATATATATATGGAATATGTAAGCAAATTATATATAAGCAAATGACTCTCTATCTACGAAATGACTTCAATCAAATATAAATACAACGAAATACAAAGCCTGAATGATTGAGTGCTGGATACTTTGCCAGAGCCACAATCCACTACCTTATGAATATCTCCTGTATGAAGAAGAAATAACCACTCTTCAAAACCACCAGGGACAATATTTACCCTGTTATGTTATGCTGAAGATCAAACAATGACAGAAGCTGAGAGAGAGATCAGAGCAGATGGAGATATGGTTCAGTGGCGTATCATGCCAGAAGTCTCATGGCTAAAACATCCCAGGCACATATTGTGGGTAAAAATCTGTTAATTTGACACATTTTACAGACATTCTCCAGCACCATAGCACTATTAACTATATTAGGTCTAAAATTACCACCCACCTCTAAAGCTGCCTGAACACATGCTAGAAAATCCCCACAGACAATACAATGTTAATCTGAAAAACATGTTATAAATATATAAACACAATTACAAATAAACAGATCAGATTTAAGGTTCTGTTAGCTGTTTATTTTATTATTTGTGATGAAATACTGATCATGGTAGAAGCTCAGAGCTGATGCATTCTACATATGGAACCGTTTAGTACCGAAATCAAATAGTCTTTTGGTCACTTTTGAACACAAGAGGGCGACATGATTCACTGTAAAACCCTCTTCTGTCTAATCTACACTGTGTTTTACTTCCTCAAAGGCAGTGTAACTGCAACTGTAATGCCTAGCTAATCACAAAAATATGTTTGTATGACTATAAACCTCACATGCTGTTAAATAATAATATATCCATGCAATGGCAGATGCCTTTGTCTGCTCAAGTAGATAAACAGGAAATAATTAAATACTATATACCTCAGAGACAATTAGGCAATTATAGCTGCCTAAATGCACTAAAATATGCTATTAATATTGTTATAATCCATAGAATCTGTTTAATGATATATTTCTACAGTACATTAATGCACTCTATTATCAAAAGAGATAGTTTGCTACTATTATATGCCTCAGAAGCTAATAAATGATAAGTTCCTTTCATTAATTCATTAATTCATTCATTCATCTTCAGTAACCCCTTTATCCTGGTCAGAGGTGGTAAATACACCTTGGATGGGACGTCAGGCCATTGCAAGGCACCATGCACACATATATTCACACACTCATTCACACCTACAGGCAGTTTATCTTAGCCAGTTCATCTGTGGCATGTTTTTGGGAAGTGGAGGAAAGCCAGAAAAACTGGAGGAAACCCATGCAGGCATATGGAGAACATGTACAGAAACTATGTGCAGACAGCAACTTGAGCTCAGGATTGAACCAGGGACCCTGGACTGGTGAAATGACAATGCTATATTATTTCTTTTAGCCGTCCATCATTGTTAACAGTCTTTGAGGGAGTTAGAGACCTTGGAATTATATGACTCTATCTGACAATTCTGTAACTGTAAGAATTGGAATAATAGTTTTGACCCTTAACAATCACATTTAACTAGCAAACAGTTATACTGTATATTGTCAGAGATTTCCCTGGAGTGAGCAGCATGCTCAGCAGCCCGAAGCGTGACAGCGCACATGAACTGCCCGAAGCACGAAAGTGCGCACTTCCGGGTTGTCAGACTTTGTTTACAGTGACGCGTGTATTTATTTTAGTTTCTGTCCTGTCTCTGCCCTTGTAATACCCTTTGATTAGTTTGCATATTTAAACCCCTGTGTGTCTTCTTACCATTTTGTAATGCTTTTCTTTGTTTTGTCACCAGAGCCATACCAAACCTCGTTTTTTGTCCTCGTTTCTTGGTTTTCTGATCCTGTCCATAGTTTCTTGTTTTTGAATTTAGCCTTGCCTCATTTGTTTTTGTTTGTCGATTGCCTGACCTACGTCTTTGCCTATCGTTTGGATTTGTCTGCGTACCTCAAATAAAAGCTTTAATTGCACTTGCATCCATTTCCACCATGATTACATGACATATATGTCCTGTGTTCTTCATCCTCCTCTGATACATCATACTGTAGGGTGACTGTGGAGGTCCTGTAAATTCTGAAGAGGTCCTGAAAATTAGGGTTCACACCTGGGTAAAAGGAACACAAAAGTGCACCACAATGAGGCCTAGCTTACCATCTCCTTCACAGAGCTGGCTTAAAAGAAGTTAAGTGATGAGCAAAACATATATTCAACTTTGTCATTTTTTAAATTATGTAATACAGCCATGCTCAATGTATTCTTTTTTTTATTTTTAGGAAAAGCCATACATATTGCTCACAGACCACACAATGGAGTGTTACTGTGACTTTGAGTCCACAGCAACATGAGCTCCTACTGAAGTTTGAGTTAAATCAGCACTAAAAGTTTTGCAGAGTGTGTATTGTTGGTTAGGACTATTGTTTATGGAATACTGACAAAATATATTCAACCAAATGCAAGTATTCATTCTTTGATGTGTATGTATATACCTCCCATACCATGATGAGGTATGCAATTTTCATGTTTTTCCAGCTTGCGAGTTGGTGGTGGCTGCTTACTCCTTTTACTTCCCCTTCTTACACCTCTGGGTACCATAATCAGATAATAAGTGCCACCAGGCCTTCTAGTTAAAAAGTAATGTTTATCAGATTGGGTGGGAAATGCTTGAGTTGGAAGAATATGCTTTCATGGAACATGCATGAATGAAAAAAGAACAGCTGGCAGGTGTTCTTGTATAACCACAGGGGCTGTTGGTTCCCACCCTGTAGCCTAAATGTTTGTATGCCGAAAGCTGATCCATGCAGAAATAGGTGACAGAGGTGAATTTGACCTCTGTATAAATGATTCTATCTCGTTACTGCAAGCAAATAAGATGAAGCCGTGTTTTCACAACTGTACAAATATGCTGTGAATATCAAGTTTAATACTTGTTGCTGTAGTAAGCTTATTTGCAGGCCTGTTATTCATTATATGCATTATCCACTCCCCATTAGTATGTAGCTAAAGCTTGGAAACACACAAGGTCAAGAAGTTCCTTGTTTGTCTGTCCTGCTGCTGATGGGCGTGTGTGCTGTGGTGAGTATGAAACAATTGCATTTGGGAAATGTCATGGGAAAAGAAACATTACATAACAAAATACAACAATATACAGTTACAGCCTTACTGAATAGACATAGTTTGGTTTTTAAATATTTTTAAGAAACAGCAGGAAGCAGCATTTTCCCCCTTCCTTGTAATGTAAATGAAGAACACATTACATGAGAAGCTGAATATTGATCGTTGTTGTTAGTCCAGTTTGGCTGCTTGATTGGAAGGAGTCGCTGTAATTCAGAAAGAGCACAACGGTTGGATCTTTTCATACATGCAGCAAGTGCCACAGTGAATTCTAAGCTGTGTGTTTTTCAAAACTCAAAGAAGTATAAACATTTATACAAACTAACAATAATATGATAATCATTTATCTGCTGAATGCTTTAAAATAATATACTGACAGATCCATTGATTGCAGTAAACTGCAATCAATCATGCTGTTTACTGGTATATAAAATAAAAAAAATTAAAAAATTATCATAAATAAATAAAATTATCCATCCATCCATCCTCAACCGCTTATCTGTTATTGGGTCGCAGTAAATAAAATTAATAATAAATAATTACAAACTATCATCCCTTGTTTCTCTTGATTGGAATTCAATAAACAATGATGCATTTAAATATACTACTCCTCCTCCTCCTCCTCCTCCTCCTCCTACTACTACTAATAATAATAGTAATAATAATAATGCCAGTGAGTAAAATATAAACATTTAGAAGGTCAAAACAAAGTACAACCCCAATTCCAAAAAAGTTGTGACCAGTGTAAAATGTAAATAAAAACAGTAATCAGTAATTACTAATATGTTTATTGTAGATCTATGATTAGAGTTAAAAACCATGAAAATTATATATAACTAAATAAAACAACCAAGAACTATGAATGATACCCACAGAGCTTGTGCTTCTAATGCTTTTCTAACATTATTCTATAGTTTATGGTTGAAAAAACAGATGAGACTGATTTCTCAGAACTAACAGCAGGCCTGCCTTGCCTGAGAAAATGGTTTGTGATAGACTATACTGCTTCAGGAGATCAGCAAAATAAGCGACAGCTAAGCGTGCTTTAAGTGTGCTTAAAGAGCGATCAGGGCAGCCAGCCACCAAGACATTGTAACAGAGGTTATGAAAGCATGCACATTTTTATTTATTAATATGTGTGGTAAGCATATGTTTGATTTTAGAGTTACACAAAGTTCAGCAGCAAAAACATTAGCTGTAACCAAGCACTAGGGCAGAATCAGCAACCTTATTGTGGACAGTCTTCGTACCCAACATCAATATATCTTTTCTCTGCTGAATATGGAAGAACTTATAAGTAGAACTGTGTTTCATCAGTGTAGAAGTTAAAGCCACGATGTAATGTTAATTTTGAAGAGTGAAAGCAGGAAATAATTCCATTAACCCATGATGACAAATACATTCATGCTATGTAGACACATTTGTATTTCTACTTATAGCCTTAACCACAGTAGCCAAAAGGAAAGTATTTTAGCCTTTTATTTTTCCTAAAAAAAAGCCACATTGTCCCCATCATGCTGGAGGACATTTGTCCATAATAAATCAAACAAGTGCACAATCACACACATACACACACCCACACAGACACACAAGCCTAAAGTCAAGGGACCAGAGGAAAGATGGCTGTACAGATCTTTCCACAAATTGACCCAAAAGCAGTTGACTCACTTCTTCTGATCATTAGTGATAGCGAGGGTGGTTTCAAGCTCTCCAAGTGTTTATTACTCAAATAACAATGCTGTTTACCTCACTCCATCCCAGAACTACGCCTTAATTCTATTCCTATAGCAACTCATTAACATGAAAACACATACTTACACATAATTTATATGATGGAGTGTAGGATCTTTTGTTTAATAATTACTTCTGCTTTGTGATCTGTCAAAATCAAAGATACTGTACATTAAAATGTTCTCCATGGGATTTCCAGAACAACAATCATTTTCATCTTTGAAAGAGCTTTTGTAATGTATGGAACACCAACATGCAAAATGTTGTAAAATGGTACATGTGGATTGCTTCACTGGATGATTTTTAAAATAATATAATTTCAACTATATGTCAGTAAAACAACTATATGTCAGCATTTTTTAGGAGCAATTTTAATGGAAAATTAAGAAGCCTTTCATGATTATCCCTCCTCCTGCTTTTCTTGGGGGGAAAAAAAAACATTTCTATAAGACGAACTTGTAAAAGATCTGGTAACATCATCTAGATACCGTCTTGTGCTGGTGTGAGCACATAATAAAACCTTCCAACACAGTCCCAGAGGGATTATGGCAGATTGCTAACTATTAATGTTGTTGTAATACAGCTACCTTTCCATTTTCATCTTCTCACCTTGCATGAGCGTAGTATTACAATGTTCTATCTGGGTTAAGAATGGACTGCAGATAAAGCCTTAATGGGAAAGGGTGGAATAGGATTGAGTAATTGTTCTATCTTGGACTATTTATATTTTACCTGAGTTTTATTGAAATTTAATTGAGTACTCTTTCCAAGGAAACTTTACTTCCTTATATACCTTATAGCGCTTCAAAGTACCAAAAAAAAAAAAAAAAACCCTCTGGGTTCCCTCTTGCAAATCTTGAAGGTGTCTACTCCTCAAGCAGCCAATGACTGTACACTATGCAACAATCAAATTGGCTCTCACATATTTTATTTACACTTCGGTTCAAAGCATACAAAAATCAAGAATTGTACCAATTCATCATTTGCAGTGACCTAATCCTACAAATGTAGTTAACATTATGACTATCTGTGTGCCACAGGTGACTGCTTTAATGCTGCATTTGACTACAGGTCATAACTCGTAATTCCAGACCAGGAAAAAACAAAGAAAATGATGGTCTCCTCATCTCCAAGTTCCTCTGAGTTCAGTAAATCAACATTGCTGTGCACAGCATCAGCAACAAACAAAGTAACAGTTCTTACCTTTAAATGAGTTACTTATGTGGGGTTAGTGCAACCAGGTGACAGCCTTTTAGGTTTGTTGTGGCTGCCTTCTTTAGTACAAAGACGAAGACAGATAATTTGATGCATCTGGGGTCTATGGCATGAGACAGAGACAGGTTGTAAATGTTAGTGAACACTTCGGCCTGTTCAGCACTCCATCAGAATATGTCCTGGCAGTTATTCAGGGTCTGATGCTTTCAATGTGTTGACCCTTTGCATATACATGGTGTTAGCCCTGATGACTCAGTGGTACATGGCAGCCACCAAAGCACATCACAGTACTCTGGATGATGTCTCACTGAGGACTAATAAACTTATCATAACCTTTCTGAGGGGAGAAATGTGCCTTCATTTGCCACACTCCCCCAAGAGAACCACAGCTACATAAATACTGTAACTAGCATTTTATCTCCAGAGAGTCAGTGTGGCTGCAGGTTTTCACAGGAGCCTGAAAAGTGATTTCACCTGTTTAATTAGTTGGTTTTGTTCTTCAAATAACTAATGATTGTTTTATGTGTTCTCCTGCTTAGGTCGAAGGAAAACCTGCAGTCATATTGTCTCTTTGTGTATTAAATCAAACAGGAACTGTTATGGTAAGTGTGCACTGAGTCAGAAGTTATGGAAATGTCAAGTACTGTTTTAGGAACCTAAATGTTTTCATCTGGATTTAATCAGGCCATCAGGCAAAAAAAAGAGAGAAGAGACTAAGCTCTTATGTTACTTACTCAGGAAATATAACTTCAGACAGAGATTTGGCAGTAGATTTTGTGGAAGTTTTTTTTTTGTGTGTGTGGTTGGGCATAACATATTGTTGCAGTTAAAACAGAGCCAGAGTGACTTCATGATGATGTTGTCTTTGTGCAGAGGTTTAAGTCTCACTGTCATCTCACTCATTCATCAATATCACCCAAAATGCTTTGAAAGACAGGAATATTGTATAATTAAAGGAATAAAGTTTTGGTTTTTACATGTAAGTAAATGATATTAATGTAGATCACACATTCTTCCTATTCAAATACTGTCATGAGTTTAAAGAAAGAAACAGACAGGGAAATTCCCATGACACTTTCTGTCAATACCGATACTGATGCGGATTCCAAAAACCTTAAAAAATTCCTGACATGGCTGTAGAGCTATGGACTCATCAAAACATGAAAAGAGTTTTTCTCTCTGAACTGTTTCTCTGGGTAATGTATAGTCATAAAGGTTTAATTCGGTTATATTTTAAATATAATTCCATATCATTATACCTGAATGTGTTATAGCCTATTTGAAACCACAACAGAGAGCAGACGTTTATTCATCCATTTTACCTTTTGTTTAGTGGTAAGGATAAATTGCTTCAGATTCTCCCAGATTAAAGGTATGTTTTTGATCTGTGTATAATTTATTCACATTTAATTTGATTTCATTTTGAAATAACATTAAGATCAAATAAGATTAATCTAATCCTTGTTAGTGTTGATGATGTGAAACTGTAGCAGATTTTCCAAAGCTATGGCAGTGGAAAGCACTTTACACTCATAACATAAATATGTTGGAAAATAGCTTCCAAATATATTTATGTCTATTGCATGAACATCAACCCACACATATCATAAAGTGGTCAAAAGATTTACATAAGTGCTGTGATCATGCAAGCAGCCAAACTGTAATAAGTGAGTAAAAGAGTATAATTGCTCCCATTATAGAACACAGGGATGTATTGTGCTGTGGAATCTGGAGCAGCATTGCTCAATGACCCACAAATAAAATCTCCTTTAATTAATTTTCCAGTGACCCTCAAAATGTGTGCAGCTTTCCCAAGAGTGTGGAATGAACTTTCCTGACGTTTGTCTTCTGATTTTGTCTCATATTACTGAAGATGGATTGACTGATCTATGCAGACATGATGGTAGTGGCATTGATTCCCTTTCTGAACTTCATCAGTCCTGCAAACTTCATAAGTTCTACTAAATCCTGAAGTCTTTCAGATTCAGTAAGTGATGAAATGTCTTCAAGATTATATCACAAATAATTAAATAGCCTAGATTACATTTTCACAATTTATGTACATGTTAAAACATATTTGACTTTTTCAAAATGTGAAGACTGACTTAAGTGTCTTTGATACAGTGTTGTTGCTAAAAACAGTGAGATACTGAATGGCCAAAATGTAACTATTTTCTATCACAACCACCTGGTCACTACTATTACCACACAAATTGTTGGAGTTGCCATCAATGAAGGCTTGCCCTAAGCCTAAGCAAGCATGTCAACAAAACTCGAGCAGACATTCAAAAGCTCATTCCTTTTAAAGACTTATGTGGCTTTTGTGTTACTGACGGGGAAAACTGCTCATTAAGTTCACAACTAGGGTTCTAAATATCCATCCAAGCTTGCCTCAGAGTTGAGTGGATAAAGAAGACAGGGGGTTCTTTGAGGGAGCTGGACAAGCTTTCATGAAATTCACTCTACTCAAACTCTTGAAGAAGGTCACAGGCCACATGATGTCTATGCCTTTTATCTGTTTCCTGAGAGTTACAACTATGTGTTTAAGCAGCACCCCTAAGGCTACACAGGAGAGTACCCCAACATGGAACATGTATGCAATCACCATCTCATGTGGTTTTGAAAGGAAACCACAGCACTTTATCCAACCCTACACTGCTATGTTTCATACGATTGTGTAAAGAAGGCCATTTGGACTGCATCAATCACCCAGAGTGAATTCACATTGCTTGTATTTATGTACTCCAGGCCCATGTGTAGGGAAAGACCTTTACTGTGCTGTCTCAGGTGAGAGAGTACTGCAATATTCAGATAAAAAAGTTTGAAAAGCCCACACTATATTCACACACATTACAATATTCATTCTTATGTTTTTTTTTAAAATACCCACCGCTTTAATTGCGCGCACACACACACACACACACACACACACACACACACACACACATATATATATATATATATATATATATATATATATATATATATATATATATAATTTAATATGTTAGCATGGTTAAAAAAAATCTGCAACATTCCTTACTTTTGCAGAGCAAATGGAAACTGCTAGAATGACAGATTGTTTTAATTTCTGGTCTATTAGTTGATTGACAAAATCTCTTCAAAACAGTTCCACTCCCAAACATCTTGAACGCCTTAGATATAGTAAAACACTAATCTGTCACATAATTGAGGAATGGAATGTTCCAGATCAGGTGGGGTGCTGGAACAAAAATATTTTTTCCATTTCCTTTCTTCAGGAAAATCAAGGTGACATGAAACATTAAAGCTTCAAATAATCAAATAATTAATATTTTTAAATTCATATATTTATACTTAATATAAGATTTTAACATGTATATATAGTTTTATATTTTCATAGGTAGATATTTTGTAATAGTTTGTATTTGACAAATATTTTGTAATATTTGTAATTCCTGCAAATATCGGCCTAATGAAAACAAGATGTTGGCCTCAGTGGACTTTCTCCTAGTTTAAGCAAATAATAAGTTAAAGTGACAGTTAATATAACAAATTAAATTAGTCATGAGACATTCCGCCATAGCTTCTACAATCTGGATGAGTGATCCCATCTCATGTACCATCTGTCCATCTGCAGTTCTGCAATTCCCCAAGTCATACATCCCAACAATAGTATCATAACTGCAGTCACTGTAATAAAACTGATGTCATGGTTCTGTGGCTAATGATGTGAGGATTGTTTAGCTGTTGGTGATTTACTGGATCTGTGACAATAATGTCTGGCAAGGAATCCCTGAATCATTATGTAGATTCATTCATTTCTTGTTTACAGAAAGTATATTTGAGAATACAAATGAACTGAATAAATGAATATAATGAATAAATGAAGGAATTTTGAACCCAGAACTGTCATCTTGTATTTGATTGCTAAATGCATAGAATGACTCTTGTTTTTATAGAGAATTGTCTGACAGTGAACAAAATACATTGATGTTTGACTGGGCCATTATGTCATTATAGGGATAGTTCACCCAAAAATGAAAATTCTGTCATCAATTACTCACCTTCATGTCGTTCCAAACCAATAAGACTTACGACTCCCAGAAACCTGGGAGACTTCTGTCCCTCCAGTTACAGTCTAGTAACCAAAGATTTGTATAGTACAGCACTTCTGGGTCCTGGAGTCTTATGGGTTTGTAATGACATGAGGATGAGTAATTGATGACAGAAATAAAATTTTTGGGTGAACTATCCCTTTAATGTCACCTCTGGAGCCAAGTTTTGCAGCAATGCCCTGTGCAAGAATAATCTCAAATGTATGAAGAAATTCTGAGAGCATTTCTATTTTGTTTGTAACTTTCTCTCTTCGATAACATGAAGTGTTTATACTTTGTTTATACTTTGAATCAACAGACCAACTTGCATGCACAATTATATGACGATAATTCTCCAAATACCATTTTCAAAGAATCACTCCAAACATTCAAAACAATTCAGACACAGAGACAGAATCTGAATCATGTGTAGCTATAAAAGTGAACACCAGTTTGTATACCTGGAATATACCTTTTTAACAGTCTTTTGTATATAGTGTACTTAGCAGAATGCATACATTTTATGCTAAATATTAGAAGTTGGGGAAATGGCAGTGTTTTTCAATACTAGGTGTAGGGAGAATAGCAATGTGTTCTTGCAGGACAAAATTAATTCTGTATTGCTTTCATCACCCTTTAAACCAAGACCTGGGTAGAGTTAGAATATTTATTCGCATTTGTAGCATTTATTGATGCTGGCACTTTGTGAATTTCTGCTCATGAAGAACAGACAAATGAAGAAACTTGAACCTGCACGAAGAGGTTTGTCACGCATACAGACACGCACCTTGCAGCTGTTTTTCTCTACCAGAACATTTCCAGAAACCAGAAATGGTATCTGGCGAGCAAAGGAATCCTGGTGTTTATTGGGCTGGTGGGGGGAGTACTTATCCAACACAAGCAGCTGCAGACCCATTGCCGGGAAATGCAGCATAAGAAAACGCCTTAACATGGAACAGATTGGTGGTCATTCTGCCTCTTGAGGAGTACAGTAAAGTGCTTATACACCTGTGTGTATACGGTTGTGTCTCGAGAATAGCTGGCCTGTTAGTATATGTGTGTTTGAATGTGCACTTATATGTAATATTAAGCTTATCACCCAAAAGAGTGTTGCTGGTGATTTGTGTTAAATGTATTAAAACTTTGTTCAACCTTTTATTTAGATGCATCTTTGTTTTGTATGTGCTACTCTAGCAGCAACTGTGAAGCTTCCCATGTCATACTGTTAGTTTTTTCAGCAAATAAAGGATGGTAATTACTGTAATTTCAGATAACAGAAGCTCTGGAAGAGTTAAGCATAAATCACAATCGCAAGCCTTTGAGTGGCTGCTTATGGAAATGTGTCTGACTCCATAATGTTTTATAATCCATCATTCCATTTTGATACAAAACATCTCAGTGCATTCTGTTCTGCAGGTTTAGGTAGAAATATTGTAATTACTGTAGCACAGTGCCTCTGATTTTAGTGCGGGGTTAGAATAAAGAGAGATGCACAGATTACAGTGGTGTCTCCGCTGACCTTTTTCTTCCACTAACTATCATTTTACTTACTTTACCACAAATGGCATGTTTTCAAGGCAAAGTAAGCACACATTCCACCTCTTTTCTTCTCATCCAGGTTTTGGATAAAACATAGAAAAAATATATGCTGATACACGCTCCAATTATTCATTCATCCATTCATTCATTCATCTTCAATACCCACTTTATCCTTTGTTGTGGATGGTTCTGGAGCCTATCCTGGAAATATTTGGCATGAGGTGAGAATTCACCTTGGATAACTTATCAACACACCATGGGATGCCAATCCACTGCAGGGCAAACACACACACACACATTCTCACATACTCATTTAGCATGGCCCATCAACATACCAGCATGTGTTTTGGAGAAACAGTAGGAGGAAATTGGAGAACCCACAGGAGACCCACACAGACAGGAGGAGAACATGCAAAACAGACAATAACCCAAGCTCAGGATCGAAGCAGGGACCCTGGAGCTGTGACGCAGCAATGCTACTCTCTGTGCCACCCATTCATTTTATTGTTTAGCTTTAGTTTTTTTTGTATTATTTAAATTACACAATCAGTTAAATATTGTATATTGTACCACACAAAATTAAGTCCTACTGATTATAGGCCTCTGAGTTTATTTATAGTCTAGTGTTTAGTGTGCGGGGTGCACAGTGGCTTAGTGGTTAGCACGTTGGCCTCACACCTGCAGGGTTGGGGGTTCGATTCCCACTGTGGCACTGTGGCACTGTGTGTGTGGAGTTTGCATGCTCTCCCTGTGCTGCAGGGTTTTTCTCCTGGTACTCCTGTTTCCTCCCCCAGTCCAAAGACATGCATGGTAGTCTGATTGGCATGTCTGTAGTATGTGAATGGGGTAGTAAATGTATATGTGTTCACATGCTATTTCTGTAAAATATAAATTGCATAAGTAATGAATAATCATGTATATTGCACATACTGTAAATAGAAATCTATTATTCTCTGCAATAAAATGAGCAGAAGCTGTGTATTTTTGTAGGTTGATTGAGTAAGTGATATTTTGGTGCTCTTTTGCAACCATGAACCTTTTGCTGCTCATATAATGCAACATGACCACTTTGTGGTTGAATACACACATACAGTAAATCACACAATGAGCAATTTCTTCCTTTAGCTTCCAGAGTTTGAGCGTACTTTCTCAAAATACTGTAGAGCCACTTCCCTTCTGAAAAAAGGGATTAAAAAATCATTAAAGGAGAGCTATTATGGTCCTTCTTACAAAATATAAGTCTCAGGTGTCCCCAGAATGTGTCTGTGAAGTTTAAACTCAAAATAGCCCATGGATCATTTATTATACCATGCTGTAAATGCCCCTTTTTGGGTGGATGCAAAAACATGCTGTTTTTGAGTGTGTCTCTTTAAATGCAAATGAGCTGCTGCTCTCTGCCCCCTTTCCTGAAGAATGCTGTGCCTTTACAGCTCGTGCTTCGGATCCTACAGGAACAACAAATCAGGAGAACCAATATGACTGACACCGTAAATACCTGTGTTCAGCCCTATATGTATGAACCAGAGTCGGACACTGAGGTGCGGTTATGAATCATACAGACAGTAATCGTTTTCGGATTAAAAATAAAAATGATGACATAGCTCTGGTCTCCGCGTCTACGATCAGAGACAATGGTAACTTTAGCCGCATTAGCCATGGAATCTGCTAACAAGCACATAAAGTGCGATACTTATGTGTTCTGGATATGAAGCTGGATCACAAATATTTGATATTGATCCATGCTTGAGAATCAAATTTTTAGTAAATCCTGCTTTATATTGACCTTCGTTCAAACATACATGAATTAAGCTATTTTTTGGGGCACATTTCCTTCAGAAAACTTCTCCACTTCAGTGGCTCTGATGCTGGGAGTACATGAAGAATCTTATGTTCATTTTTACAGCCAGCAACAAAACACTTACAAAGCTTACGAACCTGAGACATTCTTCTTATCACTGTAGCCGCTCCAGCATGGAAAATATGGTGGATTGTGTGTGGCTCACTCAGGGGAGGATCTATGCTAATAGGGCAGAGTCCATCATCAGTCGTGGGTGTGGCCTGTTCCAATGTGACGTCACATTGGAGAGAAAATGAAAACGACTCATTTTGAGACACTGTTTATGATTTATGGGAATATAAAAAAAGGAGTGAGTGGATTTTTACCATTGTATGGTGGCTGTGTACACACACTGACGACACACATTTATGTTCAAACACCATGTAAAAGTGATTTTGCATAATAGGTCACCTTTAACCTAAAACATCCTGCATGATTGGGAAATTAATAATGTACTTATATAATTGAAGCATATTCATGAACTAAAGGCACATCTGCTGAGATGATGATTCATTTATATGCTAAATCCTGCTGATTTACAGGAATACCATTTGCACTGAACTGAGAACAGGAGTAATAATTTCTGTATGTTTTAAATGCCAAAAACTACAAGAATAAAGAAAACACATTAGATTTGCAGTATGGTTTAGATCATGTGGGAGCATTGTTGGCACTTGGAGTGGGGAAAATGTAATTCATCCTCGGTTTGTGATGTGAAGAAATGCCCCATCTGAATAAGCAAACCAAATACTACATGATGCTGCAAACTTAAAGAGAGTCTTAACTCGACACCAGGGCACATGGCCCAGAGTGTGGTTTAATGAAACAGACCTCCCAGCTTGTATGAAGAAATGTGGTCAGAGGCAAAAGGACATAGGATGCATAACATTCACAACACCACCTACCAAGAGCAATATTATGGAAAGCTGGCAGAGCTGACTGTTATGGGAACAACTAGTGAGAACTTTGATTTTGCCATCCGGTGCAGAAATATTGATGAGGTAGCCATGGTCACACTTTTACTATAGGTTGTTTCTCACAACACACACACACACACACACACACACACACACAGGGACACATATACGTTTACATATACCCACACATAGACCCCTGCAAGTGCTAGTATTACATTTTAAAAAGCACAGGGTGTGTCACATGCACTTGTTGCTAATTGCTGTTTATAGTTGACTTCAGCAAACAGGAAGCCTGTAATTTACTGACTGACTGAATAAAATAGGCATCAGACTAAAAAGTGACAAAACACTTACACAGTTCATTTGACGGAACACATTTTCACAGCTCCAACCAAGTATGATTTTTTTTTTTACAGGTCAAAAAAAGAAGAAGAAGAAAAAAATTCCATCCTCACTATGAATTCAGCATTTGTTTACACTGAGTTTTGTTCAAAATAAAGGGACAAACCAACTCTAACTGTAACTAACCATATGGCCATCTTAGACATCTGCAGACACTGGCTCTCAGTAAATGCTATGAATCAGAAAAAGAGACAAAGCAAGTCTAGGAATGGGACTTACTTAATGGTTTATTGCCACAGTTATGAACCTCCCGGACCACATTTGGTCTGTTGCAGTCTATCCTGAAGCTGAATTCTGAGGTTTACACGCTGGTTGTTCTACTTCATCCAAACCTCACGATGACATCAAAGCATCTACACATCTCTGTCCTTCCTCCCACAATTGCAAAAACCCTTTTGTTTTGTGAGTTCTCCTGTGTCTGTGCCATATATAACTGTATATGAAATGTTATATAAAAAAAAGTTTATTTGGATAGTTAAAAGTTCTTAGTTACCTAAAGGGGTTCTCTTTTGAACCAGATCTAAAAGGCAAACCATCTGCTATAGGATTCTATTTAAGGGTTAACAAAAAACAAAAAAGGTAGTTTTTTTTTTAGATGAATAAGATACATTGGGGATAAAAAGTCCCGTGTGTTTTCCTTGCAATGTGCTTTAGAAACCTGGGCCAGACTTGGATTGATTGAATTATAATTGTAGAGCCTCCTGAAAAATGCATCTAGTGACTCAGTCCACACACAGTGAGAATTCTAATTGTTTCAAATATGCAGGAGTGGTTTTGCAGATGACAAGAACATCATAACAAGAAACTAAGTGCTTAAAAGCGTAGTAGTCACATATTATAATCCAAAACCTTTTCTAGGGCTTCAATTAAAAAAATGTTTTTTTTTTTTTTTGGTTTTTTTTGGTTTTTTTTTTTAAAGAAGGTAAACATTTCCTTCCAAGAGTCCAAAAGGGCTCATGTAAATAGTGGCTGCCAGTTATACCTCAGAAACACATTTGCCTTTTTTTCTCTCTCTCTCTTGGGGAACAAGAGGTAGGGGAAAGATCCAGAGCTCTGGGCCAACACAACCATCCCACTCCTTTGGTTGTGGGAATGTGGTTTCTTCTAAAGCACTCCTACCCCCTCTCCTCCTCTCCCACTCTTTCCATAGGAACAAACATGTCTCCACATTGGCTACACGCAGACTGGAAGGCGACTGCATGGAGAAGAGTGGAAGCCTCCAGAACCCCATGGATCAGGCTATGCACAACCCACTGCTGGATCCAAACTGACTATTGTATCTGTTAATGAGCTATAATGCCTTCTGTCGCTTTTCTACATGACAAAACCACTTGATTTGCCAATAAGTGAAGGGAGGGTCAAAATGTCCAGATTGTTCCAACTTCCAATTGGTTTGTTCACATCATTAAAATCATATATCATTAAAATGTATGATTTATTCATATATTGCATAGATTTAATACACTGACCAAATACATTGTCTTCCAGATTGAAGTAAGTTTTGCAGGTCCTGGGCCTTGGCCTCTCACAAGCAAGACACATTTTTGATGAGCAGTAGAACTATGTGGAATCCTGGAAAAATCTTTTAGCCTTAGTTTAATTAGAACAGTAACTATTACACTGTGATCCTGCCCCTGAATAAGACATAAAAATATATAATTAAATGTACAAACACATGACAGCTTTCATATGTATAGGTCTTACATTAAGGAGCATATGTTTTGGCATGGCCCAGTTATTGTGCCTTCGATATGGATACCTGAAAGTACAAAATCACTATGATTACATGTAAATGCATTCTTAGTATCAAGAAGATTCAAATATGATTGTAGGGTAGATCTAATAATTTATATTTCAGGTGCTGCTATATAATGCTGCAAAAAAAATGAGAGGGCTTAGTTACAGTATCTAACAAAAGTGAGTACATCCCTCACATTTTTGTAAATATTTGATTATATCTTTTCACGTGACAACACTGAAGAAATGACACTTTGCTACAATGTAAAGTAGTGATTGTACAGCTTGTGTAACAGTGTAAATTTGCTGTCCCCTCAAAATAACTCAACATACAGCCATTAATGTCTAAACCGCTAGCAACAAAAGTGAGTACACCCCTAAGTGAAAATGTCCAAATTGGGCCCAATTAGCCATTTTCCCTCCCCGGTGTCATGTGATTTGTTATTGTTACAAGGTCTCAGGTGTGAATGGGGAGCAGGTGTGTTAAATTTGGTGTCATCGCTCTCACACTCCCTCATAGTGGTCACTGGAAGTTCAACATGGCACCTTATGGCATAGAACTCTCTGAGGATCTGAAAAAAAGAATTGTTGCTCTATATAAAGATGGCCTAGGCTATAAGAAGATTGCCAAGACCCTGACACTGAGCTGCAGCATGGTGGCCAAGACCATACAGTGGTTTAACAGGACAGGTTCCACTCGGAACAGGCCTCGCCATGGTCGACCAAAGAAGTTGAGTGCACGTGCTCAGTGTCATATCCAGAGGTTGTCTTTGGGAAATAGATGTATGAGTGCTGCCAGCATTGCTGCAGCAGTTGAAGGGGTGGGGGGTCAGCCTGTCAGTGCTCAGACCATACGCTGCACACTGTATCAAATTGGTCTGCATAGCTGTTGTCCCAGAAGGAAGCCTCTTCTAAAGATGATGCACAAGAAAGCCCGCAAACAGTTTGCTGAAGACAAGCAGACTAAGGACATGGATTACTGGAACCATGTCCTGTGGTCTGATGAGACCAAGATAAACTTATTTGGTTCAGATGGTGTCAAGTGTGTGTGGCGGCAACCAGGTGAGGAGTACAAAGACAAGTGTGTCTTGCCTACAGTCAAGCATGGTGGTGGGAGTGTCATGGTCTGGGGCTGCTTGAGTGCTGCCAGCACTGGGGAGCTACAGTTCATTGTGGGAACCATGAAGGTCAACATGTACTGTGACATACAAAATATTGACACTTTGGGCCCAATTTGGACATTTTCACTTATTGGTGTACTCACTTTTGTTGCCAGCGGTTTAGACATTAATGGCTGTGTGTTGAGTTATTTTGAGGGGACAGTAAATTTACACTGTTACACAAGCTGTACACTCACTACTTTACATTGTAGCAAAGTGTCATTTCTTCAGTGTTGTCACATGAAAAGATATAATCAAATATTTACAAAAATGTGAGGGGTGTACTCACTTTTGTGAGATACTGTATCTTCAATTATATAATAAATACAGGCATGCAGGGACATAACTTGATGATAGGATCACACCAACATTATCTTTCCATGTTCACACTACCCTCTCTGTCTTTATGCACCATATAATAACATCTTGGTGCCTGGCGTTCCACTCTATGGAGCTAAGTGTGGCCCCTTCAGAGTTAACCCCCCCAACACACACACACACACACACACACACACACACACACACACACACACACACACACACACACACATATATATATATATATATATATATATATATATATATATATATATATATATATATATATATATATATATATATATATATATATATATATATATATATATATATATGTACAACCCAATATTTATTTAAGATTACATTATTAAACCACTATAAACACCAAGCTTTAGCTATGATTAATGTTAAGACTTGGCATATAAGCATAAAACTACAGCACTACAGCACTGCATAGTGCCACCTTTGGAAGTATTGTTTATCTCAACCTTAATTATATCTACCAAAATACATTTCTGACTAATGTCTGGTCTACTATGACAACAGACAGTGACTAAGAGGGCAGAACAAGACAATGACAGATCAGAGGAAGATGATATGAGGAGCTATAGAGTTTTGACACAAAGTGTTGTCCATGAGAACTTCATGTGCCTGGAGTAGAGGTGAAGAGATGAGTTAAATATGGAACTAATGCACACACACACACACACACACACACACACACACACACGCACACACACACATACACACACATACACACACACACACACGCACACCCACACGCACATACACACACATCACCTCTCCATACACACACATTCTTACCTCCCCAGTCAATGGAATATGGATTCCTTTCTCTCTCTCTCTCTCTCTCTCTCTCTCCCTCTATGTTAATCACAGTGTTGTGGTTCCCTTCCTCTGAGACTCAGTGGTTGTTTTCTCCTCCCTCTCAGGAAACTCTCCCTTTTTTACTCTCCCATTCTCTTCCTCTGTATATAAAACAGTGGTGTATGAATTGTGCTACAGAAAGTATGTTCACATGCTGGGGACACAGAAAGGGCCATGTAACGTGCGCCCAGGGCATTGGTGCTGATACAAACTGGCAGAAACATCGAGTGAGTACTCTTACACACACACACACAGACACACACTCAATGCAACATAAAGAACATATAAACATTTAATCATTATCATAAAACTTGTTTGCTAAAAGTTTCCCAAAATTAAATCTTTGTAAATAACTATGCTTAGTATTTAAGAGTCCTTCAGGTGACTGATAAATAACAAGGTGTAAAAAGGTATATTTTAAGCAAAGGATGTCATCTAGGGAATAATCCAGAAACCGTGAACTGTGTAAGAAATAAAGACTGCATTTAAATCTAAATTTCCTCACTGGATTGCAGCTGTACTGTTCAAAAGTAGTTATCAACAAAGTATACAGTAAAAACCAAGCTCTAGATTGCTGTCTGGGCTTGTAAAGAGGTCACAAGTTCCCTTCTTAAACACTAAGAGCAAGCAATTCATGTCATGACCTCAGATTAACTGAAGAAATTTTAGGCTATACGGTGATTTAGAGCATTTCATCTCTAAGGTTGCTTTACCCTCCAAAAATCAATCAGGTGCATAAATGAATAATCTAAGGGCAATATTTGAATTAAACCAGTGGAAACAATGCACTTACTTCTTGTTTATGAGAATTTACACTAACTGAAATTTTATCTAAGTATCTATTCACAATAAACAGATGTATTAAATGCTACTGAATGATGCTTAAACTCTGCTCATGTTGTTCATACTAAACCACTTTTCTTAAAGTGAGACTTATGCTTGGGTTATTGACGACCAACTGCTTTCACTTGTGGGAACCATTGCTTGTTAGATTTGTTTGTGTTTAGTCCTATATTTCCAAGTTGGATGAAGATGATCTGTAGTATTTTCATCAGGTCGACTCTGTGCCGTCTGTGTTTCTCTGAAGACACTCACTGAAAGTTTTCATAAAAAACATTTACCAACAAACACTTATCATAATTACTACCAGAGACAGTTGAGGTTTTCAGGACGCTCAGAGATAAATACATCTTTCCAACACCAACAGTGTTGCAATTCTGTATAGTTTGCTTTTGTGTCCTAGAGTTTGTGAATACCAAAGTACAGTCTTTAAAAAACTTTTTAAAAAACCTTTAAAAAAATGCAGATCAGTCGAACGTCTCGTCATTCTTCTGTCATTAATGTTGTTGTAGAGAGCTTTAGACATATGATGTAATGAATAATTATTACCTGTGTGTATTTTTTTGTAGTGCTATTGCTTATAGAAAAATTACTTAAGTTTACCAACATCACTCAAGTATAGACATTTAAATCTTGAAGGCTTGTTCTTGATTTATATCTTGAAGGCTTGTTGTGCAGGATGTGGTATAATTTCCCCTACTCATGGCATGGGACTGATGCCATGAGCAGAAAAATCCAGTGCCTTTAACTAAACATTTTCCAGCTCACTAATGTAACCACCCAAGTGATCAGCAGGCTGTGATCCTCTGTAATATGTCATTCTGAACCCAACTTTTCAACTATTGATTTAGCAGATGACAGTCATTAATAATGTCAGACGGCATGTTATTATCCCTGTGGTTACTACAGAATGGTTCCATACATAGCTAGATGTTGTAAATGTTGTGGTGTTCTTTCTATTTAAAAGATTTTCAGACTCAGTTTCTATCTACATATTGACCTTGTTTGTGCAAAACAACACCTCAACTGAGATATTATCCAAAATGGCAACATTTTAGCAACTTAGTATAGACTAACATTTTTCAGAATTTTATTAACGGATTCATTACACCAACAGTTCAGGATAGAACCACAAAGTTTTTCAAAAAATAATGAGACACCTCAAACACGTGGTAATTCCTTATGAACCTCACCATGTGTTGGGAGAAATTTGACTAGAAGCTTGAGTTTTCAGGCAGGCTTCTGGCAAGGGTAGCTATGATTATGGGTATGTGGCTACCATGCTGGTGTGTACCTGTGGTTGGATGTGCTTATTACTCTGATGGTCAGCTGAGCATGCTTTGGTTGCAGACTGAAATCCTCAAGGTGCCATCTAAATAGCAGTCAAACCAGTAAAAGACCCATAAAAACCACTCCATTGTTCTTTTGCAACCTCTCTTGCTTTCTGCTCATGACTATAAACTTAAACTGGTCTAAGGGTATTGTTGTGATTAAATTACCCCTAGATTCCGGGACTGTGTTTTGAGTTTCAATATTTTGCTTGCATTTTTTTTTTCATTTTAGAGCAATTTTAATTTTTCTTTGAATTGTGTTCAGAATTAATAATTGACCCATCCATATTTCCTTACGTACAGTGCCTTGCAAAAGTATTCACACCCCTTGGCATTTTTCCTATTTTGTTGCATTACAACCTGTAAGTTAAATGGATTTTTAATTGGATTTCATGTAATGGACATACACAAAATAGTCCAAAATGGTTAAGTAACTTGTTTAAATTTTTTTAAAAAAAAAACCCGAAAACAAACTAAATGGAAAAGTGGTGTGTGCACCCTCTTTGCTATAAAGCTCCTAAATAAGATCTGGTGCAACCAGTTACCTTCAGAAGTCACATAATTAGTTCAGTAAAGTACACCTGTGTGCAATCAGTATATATACACCTGTTCTGAAAAGCCCCAGAGTCTACAATACCACTGAGCAAGGGGCACCACCAAGCTAATGACACCATGAAGACCAAGGAGCTCTCCAAACAGGTCAGGGACAAAGTTGTGGAGAAGTATAGATCAGGGTTGGGTTATAAAAAATATCCCAAACTTTGAACATCCCACGGCGCACCATTAAATGCATTATTAAAAAATGGGAAGAATATGGCACCACAACAAACCTGCCAAGAGAGGGCCGCCCACCAAAACTCAGGTAAGGAGGGCATTAATCAGAGAGGCAACGAAAGCACCAAAGATAACACTGAAGGAGTTGCAAAGCTCCACAGCAGAGATTGGAGTATCTGTCAATAGGACCACTTTAAGCCGTACACTCCACAGAGCTGGGCTTTATGGAAGAGTAGCCAGAAAAAAAAGCCATTGCTTAAAGAAAGAAATAAGCAAACACGTGTGCTGTTCGCCAAAAGGCATGTGGGAGACTCCCCAAACAAGGAAGAAGGTACTCTGGTCAAATGAGAGTAAAAATTTGCTTTTTGGTCATCAAGGAAAAAGCTATGCCTGGCACAAACCCAACACTTCTTATCACCCATGTTTTTCATTGGCAGGGACTGGAAAACTGGTCAGAATTTAAGGAATGATGGATAGCATTAAAAACAGGGAAATTCTTGAGGGAAACCTGTTTCAGTCTTCCAGAGATTTGAGACTTGGATGGAGGTTCACCTTCCAGCAGGACAATGACCCTAAGCATACTGCTAAAGTAACACTTGAGTGGTATGTCTTGGAATTGCCTAGTTAAAGCCCAGACCTCAATCCAGTTGAGAATCTGTGGTATGACTTAAAGATTGCTGTACACCAGTGGAACCCATACAATTTGAAGGAGCTGGATCAGATTTGCCTTGAAGAATAGGCAAAAATCCCAGTGGCTAGACGTACCAAGCTTATAGAGACATATACCCAGAGACTTGCAGCTGCAATTGCTGCAAAAGGTGGCTCTACAAAGTATTGAATTTTCAGGGTGAATAGTTATGCACGCTCAAGTTTTCTGTTTTTTTTGTCTTACTTCTTGTTTGTTTCACAATAAAAAAATATTTTGCATCTTCAAAGTGGTAGGCATGTTGTGTAAATCAAATGATACAAACCCCCAAAAAATCCATTTTAATTCCAGGTTGTAAGGCAACAAAATAGTAAAAATGCCAAGAGGGGTGAATACTTTCACAAAGCACTGTATATATCAGTAAGCTCAACATCAACAGTTGCTGTGAGTGAGCTCAACAGCTGTGAAGACCAACTGTTTTGTTCTACTACTGGTTGGCTAAGTGAGCAGAAATTATAATTGGACAAAAAGACACGTTTGGTTTTAATTTTGGGTCAGGAAAAGTTCCACCTTGTGCTAAAATAAGTGAAAATGTTGGGCCATTTCCATCAACTTCACCTCTAATCCTGTCCCTGTCCTTGCTCACAGGATGATTGACAGTTCTCTTTGGTGAGTCAGAAAGCAGGATGCCTGGTGGGCCCTGCGGGGCCTCGCATCAAGCCCTGCCTATTGTTTGTGCCCTTGTCCTCTCCTGGTTATTACTCTTGGTGCATGCTGCATTCAGCCAGAAACCTGCCAAGCTGCCCCTGGTGGGCCGCAAGCCATTCTTGGCTGCATGGAATGCACCACTCGACTTGTGCTCCATCAAATACAACATGAACATCAGTCTGGACCTTTTTCACATTAGTGGCAGTCCAAGAGCTGTCCATACAGGCCAGGATGTCACCATCTTCTACCCAAACCGTCTGGGGTACTATCCATTCTATACTGAGCAAGGTGAGGCAGTGAATGGAGGCCTTCCTCAGAACTGCAGTCTGGAAGCTCACCTCAGCAAAGCTAGCAAAGACATTACACACTTCATTCCCTCAGAAGATTTCCAAGGCCTAGCTGTCATCGACTGGGAGTACTGGAGGCCACAATGGAGCCGCAACTGGCAGAAGAAGGAAATTTATCGACAACGCTCACGTGAACTTGTCTCTCGAGCCTATATCAATGTGACAGAAGATCAGATAGAGGAACTGGCACGTCTACGCTTCGAAAAGAGTGCCATGGCATTTATGCAGGGCACGCTGGAGCTTGGCACACGGGCTCGACCAAAAGGCCTATGGGGCTTCTACCTATATCCAGACTGCCATAACTACAATGTGCACATACACAATTACAGTGGCTACTGCCCCATGATGGAAAGTGTCCGCAATGACGAATTACTCTGGTTGTGGAACAGCAGTACTGCACTCTTCCCTGCAATGGCTATCCGTAAGGGCCACATGGACAGCATTCGCAACCTGCACTTCTGCCAGAACAGGGTGTTGGAGTCTGTAAGGCTCGCATCCATGACCTCACTGCCCTACGAGCTGCCCACTTTTGTGTACACAAGACTCGGGTACAGAGATGAAGCCATGACATTCCTATCACAGGTAAGTAAGCATATAGCTTATAGATCCCAACCTTGATCCTGGAGTATTCCTTGTCCTGCATATTTTAGTATGTTTTCTGCTCTAACACACCCTACAGGGAAATATAAATAGTTAAGAAGTTAATAAGTTGATAGTAATAAAATAGTTATTTATGCTTGGCAGCTGTTTTGTCACATTTGCATATTGATTCCATATACTACACACTTGTTAGTGAACCTTGAGGCATCACTTTCTGTGTCTGGCCAATTGTGTCCCGTTTTAGCTAATTCTCAGATCCTCTATTAATTGTTTTCACCTGTTCTTCATTTCCCCTGAATGTTGCTATGTCCTGTTTGTTTCTGAAGCACGCCTAAGCTGCAGTGTATTGGTTCTTGGTTTGCCTCTGGTGTAGTGTGCACAGAGCATTCCTGTTGTACCATTGTTGACTGTGTCATCCTGTTTCCTAACTCCAGCTATGTACTCTGACTAGGTTTATGATAAAAGCCATAATACAACACTGGAGACTGCATCCATATTGCTTTCCAGACTTACTTGGATAACATGCTTACATGAGATTTGAAACCAAGTGCACCCTCTTGTGGTGAGACATTTAGCATTCCTTAGTTCATCTAAGGATGAACAAGATATGCAATTACTACAAAATTATTTGCATCATAAACACAGGAAAACAAGCAATTATAATTTATATATATGTGGGTGACAAAGGGAAAAAATGATGGCTCTGTTGCTGTAGGAGCATGGTGATGCATTTCTGCTTGATCATGCAGCAAACCCATTGTAACGGCATTTTATTGTATTCCACAGAAGGATTTAATACACACAATAGGGGAAAGTGCTGCTTTAGGTGCCGCAGGCTTTGTGATCTGGGGTGACCTTAACCTCACATCTTCTAGAGTAAGTGACCTTAATTGGGTTTTTAAAACTTTTCATTCATAGCTGCTGGCATAAGGCATCAATAGATATCTGTTTCACTTACAGTTGTATCCAAAAATTTGGACACCCTCAGAAAATTGCATATTTTATTGATTTTTAGAGTGAAAAGAAGTAAACACTAGTGCTGCAAAAAAACCAACCAACCAACCAAACAAACAAACAAACAAACAAAAAAAAACAACTACAACATTTTCTGCAAATATCACTGCACATTTACGTTATATGTGATTAACTTAGGAAATAGAGGGAGAATAGTAATTATGGCATGTATAAAAATGTGGCCACCCTTTAAAGTCTCAGAACTTAGTTAATTTGTTAGGTCCTAATTCAATCATTAATACTCATTAGGCAGGCCACTAATAGTCATTAGGAATAACAATTCCAGAGAGTAATAAATTGTCTGACTCTTTAAACCTTGTCTTAACACTTCAACAACCATGGGCTCCTCTAAGCAGCTGACTGAGGATCTGAAAATGAAGGTCATTGCAGCCTACAAAGCAAGGGAAGTTTATATGAAAAAAAAATCTAAGCACGTCCAGCTCACAGTTTCCACTGTTTGAAATAGCATTAAGAAACAGCAGCTACAGGGAACTGTGGAAGACATGGTAAGATCTGAAAGACCCAGAAACTCTCAAATAGAAATGCCTGTATGCTAGACTGAAAGGCAAAACAATCCTACACTAAGGACCTGCAGGAAGGTTAAGCTGACAAAAGCCACAAAAATCAATATCTATAGTATGCAAAACAACATCTATATAAGCATGGGGGTCTGTCTATTATGCTATAGGGTTGTGTGGTAGCCAGTGGCACAGGAAACATTGCACAGATAAATAGAAAAATGGATTCAGATAAATATTAGCGAATTCTGGGAGCACATGTGATGCAGTCAGTCAAGAAACTGAAGCTGTAAAAAGATTAACTTCTACAACAATTACTGTTCATTATTATTATTATTATTATTATTATTATTATTATTATCATTATTTAACTCTTCTTTATCTTACACAAAAAAAATGTGGTCTAATCTTCTTAATATTGGAATATTTAGATGAAATTATCATAAAAGTCAGCATATGCTGTAAGTCGTCTTTACCTTGTAGACATATATCAGGATATTTTACACCAAAATATTTAGCATATTTATTAATCCTATTTCAGTGGTTTCTAGATAGAAACACCACAAAAAGCAGTATTCATGCTTTATTCTGTAGGTTATGTTCATACTCCAAACAGCACATGAGCTATATTTCAGTCTGTAGCCCTACTGTATTAGCATGCTCTGGTGTCAGTTCCAACTTCCCTCCTGCTACATGGTGTAGGATTGAAAATCTAACTACGTTAATAAAAATTGTTAATCACGTAGTTATATGCATGTCATTTGACTACCATTAAAGAATATTTACACGTTATATTTTTTAACCTAGTGTCAGAAAAATAGAAATACAAAACTACAATCTCTCAATGGACTCTTCCATTCTGTTAGGCTGTGTATGTGGTCAGTGATCTTAAAACAGTGTATACACACTTCATGAATTAGGCTTTATTAATTGGTTCCTTATATGTCATTGCAGCAAAACTGCTCCAGGGTAAGAACATTTTTGAGCTACAGACTGGGCCAGTACATCACCAACGTGACCCGTGCAGCTGAAGTGTGCAGTGAATATCTGTGCCAGTCCAACGGCCGTTGTGTACGGAAAGACCCACGGGCACCGCATTTCTTGCACCTGAGCCGCACCAGCTACCGCATCCTCTCAAACCGCAATGGCACATTTGCCGTAACTGGCTGGCATTCTCAGCATGAACTACAACAACTAGCAGAAAGGTTCTACTGCCACTGTTATGAAGGGTACGAGGGTGAGCGCTGTGACAGTACAGAGTCAACGGACACAGCAGACTTTGAGGAGAAAAAGAAGGAGGTGGAGGAGGAAGAGGAGGATCGAGGGGCAGAGAGCTCTGCTGAGTCTGTGGGAAACGCCCTTGTCCTGGTGGTGCTGCTTGTTTTGTTTACCTTTGGCTGTATTTAAAGCACTGTGGTACAGCTATCCAATGGCACATGTACTGACCAATGTTTGTATGCAGACACTTGTTATTTTATGCAGACACGCTATAGGTTGATATCACTTGAAGCAACAGGAAAATAGTCAATGACTATAGTTTACTCACATTTACACTTAAGTCAGTGTTTTTACCTGATATCATCTACCTTTTAAGTACTTGTTAAAATGTTAGCCTTATTTGCACAAACTATAGTACTTACTTAAACAATTTACTATAGTAACCCTACAATATTAAAGTAAGTAAATACTATGTATCTGAGAACTTTTTCTGACTGAAATTCTCCATCTATATATCTTTTAATAAAGCACATATATGGTTAGTAAAGTTGCATTCCAGGTGCCACTTGCTTGTAAATACACTCAATTTCAGAGATTACTGATGACCCCAGATGGTCTGCTTGAACATTGGCTCATCATTAACAATCTATTACTATTTCATTTAACTTAAAAATACATACACTTTATGTCATATGCTAATAAAATATTCAGTTCTTGTTTTCATCAACACATATCACTTGAAAATATTACAAGTCATGGTGCAAGACAAGCTGAATGTTAAAATGCTAAATAGACAAATGTAAATATAATTCACTAAATCTTTTGTAAAAATGTTCAAACTCCCGAAAAGAGGAAAACTGGATATTTTCTACTTTTATAATTATTTTTTAAATGCATAACTGCATAATCACTACAAGCCAAGCACAAATATTACTACCTTACTTTTTCCAGTACTAACATGTACCCTATAAGTAACATTACATTTTACAGTCATGTTTTATTTTATTACGTCTTATTGTTTTGTTTATTTTTTGCATTTTCATTTGAAACAAAGGACAGAAATGTTATCAGAAACAGAGGAATTAATACATATACCTCATTTTGAGTCATTTTTCTCAACTTTTCTGAATGTCCATTCTACATTACCACACAACACACTAGAACATACTAATGATGTATTGATAACTTGATTGTTCCATTCCATTAACTTCATAACGACATAAAAGCCATTAAAATAAAGAAAATATTGTCAGTATTGTCTGTTTTCACATTTCTTTTTATTTATAGCATTTCAACAGACTGTTGGCAGTGTTTACCTCTGATAAAGTTTAACATATCCCAATAAAATCACATCACATCTGCATTTTATAATGAATTGATTCATAATGAATTTTGTTTTAATAATCTTGTACTGGCAGTAATGTTAATCAAATAGTATGTGAAAGCATGTATTGCCTGACCTTGAATGCACTATAAATAAATGAGTATGTTGACTGATTTTTTATTTTATTTTTAGTATCTTTTGATGCATGTATTGGCATGTTTGGGAAATTTCTCTTTTGTAAATATGAAAAAATATTTATTTTCATAAAAATATAACTAACATTCCATCCAACTGGCATAGTTACTTACATTCAAAATGCACTTATAATCATGAAAACGCACTTAACACTATATTTGAGTGAAGAACATTTGTGCCTCACCGTGATGAGGTACAGTGAAATGCCTCTGCTGTGACAAAAGTTTTCCTGTTTTTAATCACATTTTCTATACATTAGGAGATTCCATACATCGTCTTTTTGTCAAATACCTTGTTAATGTCAGTAATAAACCTGTTCTTTGCTGGACCTGTCAAAAAAGGGCTGCACACAAAATGAAAGCTGTGCTTTTATTTCTCTTGCTGGTGTTCTGCATGCTAAATAGCTTCTAAACTCAACTTAAATAATTACAAAGTTATTAGGTCTTCTCATAAACAGTAAGTGAATGACACATGCAGACTAAAGGCTGATATCAAACAATATTGAAAATGACAGGGGGAATGATACAAAACAACCTGGGAAAACCCATATCAAAATGGTGACAATAACGGTTGACATCAATAGTTAAAGCATTGTCGAAAACAACAAATTTCTGGCACTAATGGAACTGGACTGTTTCACTATAATCTAAAAAATATAGCAAATTTCTGCATCTTAGAATAAAATAAAGGAGACAAAGAAATACCAGCAATATTTAAAAATATATTTTAGCCACATTAAATTATTACATGTAACAATAATATCCAATTACCATTTGTTAAGATATTAAAAGTGCACAAAATCAAAACAATATCAGTTTAAGAGTTGAATTTCCCTTTCTAAATGCTCCTTTAGGAATATAAAAACTCTTCTATGGTGTTCTGCACAAATGTGTCATTTTGATTGTGTTGTAATTCTTTAATCATGCAATAAGTGATTAAATTTCACCTGAGATTGTCTCTATGGCAACATACTCTAGCTTCACAAAGTGGTCTTAACAGTATGGCTTATGTATGTGTTTTTGTCTTTTAGGTAGAAATCACAGGCTGCACCACACTGCTCACTCAGAGACACATGCAGCAACTACCTTCCCTCTTCCTTTTGACCCTGGCTGGGTTGTGTTTTTCAGCAGCTCTTCCACAAACAGCAGCCCCTCTTTTTAATAAACCGTTTGTGGTTATATGGAATGCTCCTATCTACAAATGCAATCAACTGGATGTCCCATTGGATTTGGATGTGTTTCAGGCCATCACCACACCAGCCAAAGTCCCGAACCAAACACTGACTCTTTTCTACAAAAATCGAATAGGACTCTTTCCTTACGCAGATGTTAAAACTTTGACACAGTACAATGGTGGCATTCCACAAAAGGGAAACATAACTGCCAGTCTGCAAAAAGCCAAAAAAGAGTTCAACCAGTACATTCCATCATCTGCACCTGGCCTGGCTGTCCTTGACTGGGAGGAGTGGTTTCCTTTGTTTGATCGAAATACAGACTTAAGAGAGATCTATAAGGCAATGTCCATAAACTACACCCTTCAGCAGAATCCCTCCCTTACAAGCAACCAAGCTACACTGAAAGCCAAAGAGCAATTTGAGAAAGCAGCCAGAAGTTTCATGGAAAAAACATTGCAGTTAGGAATCTCACAAAGACCAAATATTCTCTGGGGCTTTTATTTGTTTCCTGACTGCTACAACTACGATTTTGAGAAACCAAGCTATACAGGGAGATGCTCTCAGACCACAACACAGTTAAATACTGAACTTCTCTGGCTGTGGGAGGCAAGCACTGCCCTCTTCCCATCAGCATACATGCCTGTTTCTATAAGTGGAACCCAGAAAGCAGCCCTATTCATCCGAAACCAGGTGCTAGAGGCAAAGAGAGTGGCAGATATTCCTCAGAGGCCCTACACTGCTCCTATTTATTTGTACTTGCGACCCCTTTTGCAAGAACAGAAGGAGAAATACATGCGAGAGGCAAGAGTTTTTCTACATGGACACTTCTATCAATTTCTTTTAGTAGCATAGCAATGCAGCCATCACAAAAAATACCGATGAAAATTGTGTCATTTTGGCTCTTCTCAGGTCGACCTGATTCAGAGTATTGGTGAGAGTGCAGCTCTGGGGGCTGCTGGATGTGTGCTATGGGGATCTAGCTATGATTTCAATGACAAGGTACTATTTTTAATGTCATCTTTATTGCAACGCAGTGCTTCTCAGTGAAACATATGTTTAGTACAGATATTTGTCCACTTAAATATTGATCCAAAACTAGAGTACATGAAGTATCCATATGACACACAACACTTAAAACTGCCACGTGCACCATAAAAATGGTCTGGCAGCTGCAGTTTCCAGAACATTACCGTTAAAGGTGTATTTTGCTGTATACATGTAATTAAAAATAAAAAAATACATCCATAACCAGTGTAATGAATAGAACATTAATCAATTGGCAGTGTAGTTGCTCAGTTATTCATGATTTCAGTGATTTAAGTAAGCATGCAGTGGTTCTCAAAGTGAAGTCCAGGGTCCCCCAGGGGCATGTAAATCAATGGGAGGGGAGCAGGGTTTAATAATAATAATAATAATAATAATAATAATAATAATAATAATTTATTAATTTTTTATATTTAGTTAGACTGGTGCAAAACCAATGATTGCTAAAGTTAATGTATCTATCAATGAATTCTTATTGGACTATTTGACTGGTAAGTTGAACTGAATGGGTTTAATCCAAACCTCAATAACTCAAAAACAAGTAGGACAAGAAATAACGTCAACTTGGATCTAAAATATTATTGCACACATTTAAATAATGCTCATGAAATAAATCTGTAGTGAGTGGGTCCAGGAATTTATCTAACATGTAAAGGGGTCCCTGGTTACAAACATTTGGAACCCCTGTTCTAATCAGAGTATCAGAGTAATATGGCAACCCATTATACCGCTTGACCATATCTGTATCAGCAGAATGAAAGTGAAAAATATTTATATGTTTTAAGCCATTAGATTTATGACTCATTGATCCTTCACTAGAATCTGGTTCACACTTATGGACTGGAGGCATTCCTCCAGCATAATAAATAACAATTAATATCCAACTTCTCTTTTCATTTAGGCATCATGTGAATCCCTTTCTACATACTTGTCTAACATGCTAAATAAATACATAATCAATGTTACAACTGCAGCTGAACTCTGCAGTGATCTGCTGTGTCAAGGTAATGGGCGCTGTGTCCGTAAAACCTATGATTCAGATGACTACCTACACCTCAACATAAACAGCTTTAATATACAGAAGATTAATGGGATGTATAATGTCACTGGGGAACCTTCTATCACTGACCTCACTGCCTGGGCTGACAAGTTCACTTGTCAGTGCTATGAGGACAAGAAATGCACAGGATTGCCCTCAGGATTTGAGTATAGTGATAGACGATTCATTGGACACCTGACAGTACTGCTTGCTACATATCTGCTAGGTGAATTGTTGTAGTTTTCAAGAAAGTCACACATTTTACACTAAATGAAATGAGGAAATAAACATTCCTGAGAATTCAATTCAACATCTTAAGAACACTCATTTCCTCCTGTCCCGAATCCTGCCATTATAAATGACTACATTCCACTGATTACCTGTGTGTTTTATCTTTATAAGATTTGATGTTTCTTTAAATGGCTGAAGTAAATGTTCACTACTATATAAATAATGTCCAGTGTATGTAAGGAATAATTAACTACGGACCATTTAATTATTAGAAAATAATGTACACTCGATGAAGCAGAGAAGCCGTTACACATCGGGTGTGCTTTATTTTCAAATAATTCAATGGACCAGAGTCAATTATTCCATTTATACCACAGTTACCACACCTCAAAACATTGTTTGGGGTTTTTTCCTTAAAACACTCTTGTGTGTGGACCTAATTTATTACGCATTGCATGTCAAGTCTCCATTGTTTTCTGTCATTTTGTTTGTTGTTAGCTCTGTGTGGAGTGGTAGAAGTAAGTTAAATTTTCCATTACTTCAGAACTACTTTAACTGTGCATTTACTGAAAAATAATTGTACTCTCAGAATGTCTGGCAGCCAATCAGAACTGAGAATTCAACAGAGCTGTGGTATAAGTAATATTAATGTACTGCAGATTATAGCGCTTTGGCTTGTAGTATGTCCAGTTACAGTTGCAAAGCATCTGCCTCAACACTTGTGTGTGCTGTGAGGCTCTAGCTATGATTTTAATGATAAGGTAATGCCTTGTGTTTTTATAAAGCATATTAGTTTTTAACTCCATTTTGTTTACCAAACATGTGACCATTAGGGCAGATGATGAGTGCTGAATAATATAATAAAAAACAAAACAAAAGTCACACTAGCAAATCCACCAAGGAATGGTTCAAAAAGAAGAAAAGGAGGGGTATGGAATGGCTCAGTCAAAGCCCGGATTTGAATCCCGTTGAAATGTTGTGGGGGACAGTACTTGCAAGAAAATTCCTCAAACATCTTGCAACTAAAAGAATATTACATGGAAGAGTGGTCAGAAATTCCAGCAAGCCTGGTGGACAATTATGCAAAATGCCTACAAGAAGTTATTTCTGCTAAAGGGGGCAATACCAGCTTCTGAGGCCAAGGGTGTACTTACTTTTTCCACATAAACATATTGATCTATTGATATTTCTGTTGAATAAATGACTGAAAAAGCTAATTTTCCTTGTGGTTTTGTTAAAGTATATCAACTTTATTAATAGGCACTGTTTAAAAAATGATCAAATGTTTGCTTGTCCAAATATGTCAAAAAAGGCAACAATTTCCATGAGGTGCACTTATTTTTTCACATGACTGTAACTAAATAAATAAGCATGTTGTCAATGTTACGTCTGTGGCTGAACTGTGCGGTGATCTGCTGTGTCAAGGTAATGGCCACTGTGTCCGTAAAAGCTATGATGCAGATGACTACCTACACCAACATAAATAGCAGATCGTACTGAATATACAGAAGACTGATGGGATGTATAAAGTCTCTGAGCAACCTTCCATCACCAACCTGACCACCTGGGCTGACACATTCACCTGTCAGTGATATAAGATAACTAATTAATATAAGATAACTGAAAGGAAATTCTCTTATACCATGTACTCTCTTATATTATGAACTGCTATCAAATACCTATGATGAATGTATTCATTTGATTACCTTGTATTCATTTGATTACCTCTTTAAATAAGCTGATCAACTGCTATCCTTGATTATATTATTATGTATTTCCGTGTCAGCATGACACAGGACTTATTTTGTATTATGACTATGTGCTGTGTGTTTTGTTTAAATCTGTCTGACACCTGGACCAGTAGAAACCGTCCATGCACTGCTTCTTATCAATGTGTATAAATACTCTTGTTTTGCATGAAATAAACAAGAACTCTCTGTGAACATTCATATGTGTCAGTGTGTGTGTTCATTCGGACTCTTCAGGCACGCCTGACTCTCTGTGGTAAACCACACTTTCTAAGCACAGAACTAAAAGTTAATAGAAGTTAATGGTAAAACAGGCTGGAAGGCATGACGGATGATCTGACAGGCATAATCTGAGATTCCTGGGATACATGGAAATCCAACAAACATATATATATATATATATATATATATATATATATATATATATATATATATATATATATATATATACATATATGTATGTATGTATATATATATATATATATATATATATATATATACATATATGTATGTATGTATATATATATATACACACATACATATGTGTATATATATATATATATATATATATATATATATATATATATATATATATATATATTAGCATAAATTATTTATCTTGAATAATAGACGACGGACAAGAAAATTATTTCAAATATATTGAATGGATTTTTCTGAAAACAATTGATTAGTCTGAATGTTAATTATCACCAAATAGTAGACAGCATTTCTGATATGATATTTCTGCTGTGTACAGTGGTGTAACATAACTCCTTTAGCACATAAACATTGATGCAAGGATAATCATTGTGTGCAGGGGTATATATGGCTAGAAAAATTGTTATTGTTTATAAATTAGAATAAAATATGCTGTATTTTGTGCTTAATTATATAAACTTAATAATATGATGTCTGTGATGTGATAAGCAAAGCATGTAATTCAACATGAACAATAATAGAAAGCAGAAAGCAGCTGTATAAAAGCTGTGTTTTGCACAACAGTCATTATGCATATACAAAGTCAAATTGGTTCAGGGCTATAGAACATCTGAATGTGCCATTTTAATGCTTTTAATCATTAAACAGAACATAGATTACAGTCTGGATAATGTGTGTTTTAAAGAGTAAAGCCATCCAAAAGATTTCAAGTTTGCACCTGTTTCCTTTTGTAGTAATGGAGAATGAAGGTCAACATGATGATAAGAAGTTAAGCCCAATGGAAACTTCAGAATATGGAACAATAAAATTAGCTGTGGGGAGCATGGTGGTGCAGTGAATAGAACTGCTGCATCAGAGCTCCAGGGTCTCTAATTTAAGTTGCTGTCTGTGTGGAATTTTGCATGTTCTCCTCGAGGCCGTGTGAGTTTCCTTCTGGGGTTTCAAGTTTCCTTCCACTTCCCCAAAACACAGTAGTACAATAAAAAAAAATGTTGACTGAATATACATTGGTTCCATGTGAAGAACTGCGTTGCATTAGCACAAGCTGTTTTCATTCAGCCAACATAATTTGACAGTTTTTTTTCAAACACCACACACTTACCCAAGTTCATTCAGGATCAAACCCAGGACCCTGGTGTTGTGAGCTGGTAACATTACCCACTGCACTATCATGCGTCACATGAGCATAATTGCATATAATGTAATTGGATCAATTTAATACTACCTGAATTGATCACACTCACTCAACATAATTCTAGTAGATTAGATACTTGTTTAAATGAAATTTAATATAAACATGAAATCCCGTTTGAATAACAAATGTAAAATTTTTATGTAAACATAACACTTTCTCTTAATCTGACTGAAGTATGCAAATCAAACACATTTATGATCACACACATTTTTAAACTAGATAAGCAATTGCACAATGGCAACAAAGTGTTATCATAATAACAAATATAACAACCTTTGATAAGATGCTGTAAAATATATATAATGCTCCAAATCTTACACGGAAGTGGGCTGCTTTATTCAGCTTAGAACAGATTCAGTGGTATGATTATTATTTAAATCAACACTCATTTAAAAATATTTTGGAAGTTTTAATGCCTATGTTTTGTATGTTGCTATTCATTGGTTTTAGGGTGCAACAATGTGTTATCCTGGTGAAAGAGGACATCGTATTTACCTGCTCCTTTTAACCTTTTCTGTAAACTTCTACCATGGAATTTCCTTGTCTCTTCCCCTAACAGCTGCTCCAATCTTTAAGGATACACCTTTTGCAGTCATATGGAACGCACCTACACATGTGTGCCAAAACCTCAAGATTTCTTTGGACTTTTCTGTCTTTCAAGCAGTGACCACACCAGCCAGTGAACCTAATCAGTTTCTTTTCCTGTTCTACTCCAATCGGCTCGGACTATACCCATACACAGAGCCTAGTACAGGGAGGCAGGTTAATGGCGGCATTCCACAGAAAGGGAACCTGACAGCCAGCCTTATGAAAGCCCATAATGATATCATCCAGTATATTCCTGAGTTCACCCCAGGTTTGGCTGTGATTGACTGGGAGGAATGGCGTCCACTGTGGGCCAGGAACTGGGCCTCCAAAGACATCTATCGGAAGCTTTCCATTCAGTATGCAAAGGAAAATAATCCACTTCTATCCCCCAGTGAGGTTGATTCTGTTGCTATGCAGCAATTTGAGAACACAGCCAAGGCTTACATGGAGAAGACCATGCAGCTGGGGATCAAACTGCGTCCAAACTACCTCTGGGGCTTCTACCTGTTTCCAGATTGCTACAACTATGGGTGGGGTAACCCAGACTACACAGGTGAATGCCCAGCGATTGAGAAAAGCCGCAACAATGAGCTCTTTTGGCTGTGGGAGTCCAGTACAGCTTTATTTCCCTCAGCATATTTGCCACTCAGCCTGAGGGAGCAACCTGACGCAGCTCTGTTTGTCCGGGGTCTTGTGAAGGAAGCTGTGAGGGTGTCCGCTCTTCCAAAGTCTCTCTACACCACACCAATTTATGTCTACTTACGTCCTGTCTTCAGAGATCAGAACAAAATATTTCTCTGTGAGGTATGATAAAGCTTCAGGAACAAATAAGCCAACATTCATTATGGCAGAGCACAATATACTATTACACATATACTCAGCAAAAAAAAGAAATGTCCCTTATTCAGGAGATTGTATTTTAAAGATAATTTTGTAAAATCCAAATAAGCTTTACAGAGCTTTATTGGAAAGGGTTTAAACTATGTTTTTTATGCTTGTTCAAAGAACCATAAACATTTGCACATGCACCTGTGGAACAGTCCTTAAAACAGTTTACAGGTGGTAGATAATTAAGGTCACAGTTACAATAACTTAGGACACTAACGGGACCTTTCTACTGACTCTGAAAAACACCAGAAGAAAGATGCCTAGGGTTCCTACTCACCTGCATGAACATGCCATAGACCTGCTGCAGGGAGGCATGAGGACTGCAGATGTGGCCAGAGCAATAAACTGCAATGTCTGTAATGTAAGACACCTAAGACAGTGCTACAGATAGACAGGAAGGACAGCTGATGGTCCTTGCAGTGGAAAATGACATGCAACCATGTGTCCCCCCAGACGTGATAGAGAACTTGCAAATGCCTTGGTGGAAGAGTGGAGTAACATCTCACAGCAAGAACTGACCAATCTGATGCAGTCCATGAGGATGAGATGCACTGTAGTACTTAAAGCAGCTGGAGGCCACCAGATACTGACTGTTCCTTTTAATATTGACCTCTGCTTTGTTCAGGGATTTAGTATTCCATTTCTGTTCGTCAAATGTTTGTGAAACTTGTTCAGTTTATGTCTCAGTTGTTGAATGTTTTATTTTAATACGAATATTTACACATGTTAATGAAACAAAAGCAGTTGAATGTTAGAGGACATTTCTTTTTTTGCTGAGTATATATATAGTCAAATAGATTATTCCCTTTTTAGGGTTTGCTAACTTCAGTATAAACATGGGAAATATGGAAAATCTCTGCTCAAGACATAAGAACCTGGTCTACTATTTTCTCTTTATGTCTCTGTTTTCTCTCAGGCAGATCTAGTCCATACTATTGGAGAGAGCGCAGCTTTAGGTGCATCAGGTGTAGTGCTCTGGGGTGCAAGTGTTGACTACAACAGCAAGGTATGCAAATTTTAGATATGTTTAAAATGCAGTATATCAAATCTAATTTATGTCTATCCAACATCTGACATTCAAGCAAATTTATATATATATATATATATATATATATATATATATATATATTTTTTTTTTTTTTAAATATGCATACTATTTACATGAATCTATTACTGTTATGGAACACCTGTCATCCTTTTAAAGTCCAGCTCAAATTGATTTACAATATGTTCAAAAACAAAAACATGACAATTGTACAGATGCTTTCTTCAGATCAGAGCTGAATTAGGTCTATCTTTTGGAATCTAATTATCTACTGTTCAACCTAAAAATCATGAGGAAGAGAGAACTTTTGCACAGTAACAAGGTTTATTACTATTAATAAACAGCATATAGTGTAAATCACATGCTTAAAAGTAAGAAAAGACAAAAGATAAATAAAAATAGTATAATAATTAAATTATTAAAAGAAAATATTAATTAATTAATCAAATATTATATCAAATTGATTCAATGCAAAATTAAAATGCTAGGTTTTGAAATTTCTCTTTATGGTAATTGAGAGTAAAATATCATTTAACACATTTCAGACATTTATTTGCTTACAGTCACAAAATAATTTTGATAACCATTATTTATTTATTTGTTTATTTATTTATTTAATTCTAATTTTTTAATAATAAATTGCGTTTTTAAGTACACCAATAAAGTTATAATGAATAAGTTAATAAAATGCAGAGTGGCTAATATCTGAGTGGTTTTCACCAGATGTGTAGATTCCCATGTTAAAAACATTTATGATCCGGTTTTAATGGTCAATACTTTTTTTTTTTATATACATAAACCATAAACTCTGTTTTGCCTAGTTAACTGACATCTCAAAACACTGCTGAGATTTTTAGTTCCATTTTTTCATGTAATGAGACACTTATATGTTAAAAAAAACAAAACAAAAGAAAAAAACAAAAACAAACAAACCCTGGAGCAAATGAAACAAACATTTGTACCATTAGACAGTTGCTAAATTTGATTTATTCTCTCTTCTCTCTCCCTTTCAGTCCTCATGTGAAGCACTGGCTGCTTATCTGCCCTCTACACTTAACCCTTATGTGGCCAACGTAAGTGCAGCTGCAAAACTCTGCAGTCAGACACTGTGCCAAGGCAATGGTCGCTGTGTCCGCCAGAACCCCGACTCAGCAGACTACCTGTACCTGAACCCAAATAACTTCAGCATTCAGCAGCATGGTGGGAAATATGTGGCTGTCGGTGTGCCTTCTCAAAGTGATCTTAATATCTTTATAAACAGCTTTTCCTGTCAGTGTTATGTAGGTCAAGTGTGTTCTGCCAACACATCCATTTCAGTACCTAAGACTCCAGTAGTAATTCAAGTGTGATTTGAAGTTCTTCTTGCTACCTGTATGAATTACTGTAAAATTATGCTACAATGAAAAAATAAAATTGACAAAGTGGAATTTTTAAAAATCACAAAGTATTTAAAATAACTTGGAAATCATTTTAATAAATTATTCTTTTTAAATCACGATTTTGAATTGTTTCAGTATTAGAGGAAGAGATACATTGAGAACTTAATGCCATATGAAGAGATACCTGGAAACCAGCAAAGGCCAATTTCTCAATTCATGTGTTCAAAAATATATAAATAGGCTAAATAAAATAAAATCATAAACCCCATAAACAACAAAATATTTATCTAGTTACAATAAGTGTCTTGCTCAGCAGATCAGGTATGAGAATAAATGGAAATGAAAGTAGAGTAAGAGTTCATGGAACAATTTCAGACGTAGTGCAACTTTGTGCGTTTAGAAAAAAAATGCCAAGGAAATGCAATGGGTTGCGCGTCTGACAATTTTTTTTTTTTTTTTTGCACCAACCAATAAAGTAAATGCTTATTGCATTGGCCAATCGCAGATTAGAATTAGCTATCCGTCATTTTTCCCCCAGCCACCCACAATTATTGATTAAGTTACCGACCAATTAACGGGGTGCCCCAGTCCGGTGACGTTGTTCAGATTGTGCCTACTTGGGGAATTTATAGCAGTAAGATCTTTGCACTCCCTCTAGTGGATGAATAATGAATTGCTAATGACGTAACACGCTTTTTTGAACTTCATATTATATTCTCATATGCCTTTTGATTTATATGAGCTTATACACCCTTAAGGCTTTTTCAAAGGCTATTATTAATGTTTTTGTTGTTGTTTCCCCCCGAGCTTTCCAGATTTTTTTTCATGCTCTCTACATGTTACCTGAAATTTCTTGATCTGTAACAAAACTGTTCACATGTTCTTTTATAAACCACGTTTCCATGGATTTACAAAAAAGTGGGCTATATTTAGTAGAGAGCTGAGTACACGATCGTGTCACTGTCATTGCATTCATTGTGAAATAAACAGTGGGAATAAATTATTTAGAACAGAGCCAATTTGCATCTGTTTCTAATTGATATCAAAAACTTCTTTCTTGCTCTATTGCTTTTGGCCCTGAAGATGAGATTTCCAGTTTGAGAGCAAAGAAATTAAATAAACGGTCAAGATCAACGGCAATTGCACTTCAGTGTAAGTAGTGTGTTAAAAAAAAAGATTCAACTGTTGAATATTTGATTATTTGAAAATGTTAGATGATAATATAAAGAGTACAGAGAAGCCCCTCCCTATGTTGTACAAAAATGACCAAATTTAGGAAGGCCTACACATTTAGAAATGTCAACAAAAACAACAACAAAAAAACTTTCAAAGACCCTGTGAAATTTATTTATTTATTTATTTATTTTTTCCAGCTGAGGAGCCTGATGATAGGTCACTATGATTTACTTTCATATGTTTATTCTATTCTGATTTTTCTACTCAATGTTTATTTTTTTTCTGAGTTTTTTTTCACAACCTATATGAAAAAAAAGCAAACAGATCTACTGTGATGTTGCCCGAGGCATGTTGCTGTGAGTACATTTACATGTTTTCAGTCATTTAAATAGTTAAACTTCCATTGAACTTGTTTTCAAAACTATAGCCACATGATTTAAACATGTGCTAATAACATTATTTTCATGCTGTAAACAAATAAAAAAAAAACTTTACAGCTCTAGCATGCACAAGAGTTGGACTAATAAAGGGTGTTACAGACATACATTTTTTAATCTAATGATTTTTTTTCTTTTTTTGTGATGTGTTTACAGTTCCATCTCCTTCAACATCACAACTGCAGTCACATCAGTCAATTTCAAGGTATACTAAAACAATTATTTTTTTTTTTTTTTTGATAACTACACACACAGATATAGATATTGATCTGAATAATGTTTTTGTGACTTGTTTAAGGAAGTGTGAATGATCCACAATCTCTTCGAGATGGTAACTATTGAATTTAATAATAATTATCATACCGTCAGTTTTATTAATTGTCTCCCAAACAGACTTATGTTGACTTATGGCAGTGTTCATTTTTTTCATTGCTGTAGTTAGTAATGTCATTGATGTTTCAAAACAAATTCTGGACAGAAATCTACAAGTTATTTGAGAGTTTGGAGAGGAGAATCATGCTGAAACTAGACCAAATTCAGGACAATATCACAGCAGCGGTCGGAACAATGCAGAAGTCAATGAGCCAGCCAAGAACCTCTGCCTCTGATCTTACAGAGGTGCTCCAGGTACCCTGTAAGACTGTGGAGGAATTAAAAGAGCTGTGTGATAAGCTGAAAGATGCTGACTTTCAAAAGAAGATGGTATGTGCCACAACACAATCAACATTACTAGTCATTGTTAACCTGAAATAATTTTAAAACAATTTACTCTTGTGATTAATTGCTAATTGTTGTTGTGTGTAGATTCATTATCTGTGTCTTCAGAGTGGAGGCAGCTTAGGAGATAGAATTAGGAGGATGCTGAAAAAAATTGGAGATAATTCCTTATGGAAACATGAAAGTTACAATGGGAGAAAGGGAAAACGTAAATTTCAGCAGCTCATAATCAATGATGCCATCATATGTAAGTTTCAAAACTTGCCACTAATGACTTCTAATTTGTATATGCCAATCCCCAAGATCTCAAAAATTATTTGGAATGCAAATAGGTTGTAAGTAAGAATGTACATGGTAAATGTAAAAGTTGTTAATTCTCAGTACATAAATATTCATACATGGTCTATTATGAAAACAAGAGTAATGTTGATGCTTTTTGAATAGTACTTTAGTCTGAGTTATAGTTTTAATAACTGTGATCGCTGTATTGAATCAAGGTGACTGCAGTAAGGCATACCCACACCAAAAATCCCAGAGTGTGGAGGAAATGATTGCTGTGACCCTAAAACATGCCCCAGATCATGCAAAAACAGCAAATCAGGCGAGTGCATTATAACATTTAATTCTAGCAGTTATAAACAATAAGCCAAAAAAAACATTTATTATTCTCACACTGACGGACGGATGGAAAGAGACAGACAGACAGATAGCTAGAAGGACAGACAGAGAGTTAGATAAATAGATAGATAGATAGATAGATAGATAGATATACAACAGATTAATTTATACCTGTTTTTCAGCATTATAGCTTTGGGTCACACACTTTGATCTGGATGATCAAACGCATAATGGATTTCCAAATATCGTGTGTAATTAACAAAATGTTTCTTTAGCTTTACGCTTTATGTAACAACTCTCCAAATTTATGCTGTAGACAATAATATCAGAACAATATCAAAGTACATAAAATAACATAATTCAATTTACATTACTTGATGTCACAGTAAAACATGAATACATGGCATTTTCACATGCTGAGTTCATGATCTCTGATCTGTGACTGAGATGCCAGTGTAACAAGGTCGTCCTCGAAACAACACTAGATTATGAGCTCATAATCAAGTCATTTTTATTTTTTAAGCTTACGTGGCTTCGTCTCTAAAGAGATCGAGCAATAGCTATATTTTAGTATTTGCTTTTACACTACACACACTGCATAAGTGGGTGACGTCATTGTTTTGACTTAAAACATGTAGATAGCAGAACATTTTACATATATAGGCTGTAAATTTGGTTGGTGAGGGAGAAAGGATCAAGTGAACTGCTTTGGAACAATTATGTCACCCACCTAACCAGTTGATCCATATGAAAAGCGTAAATGCGCGCGTAATCGAGTGAAAAAGTTGCACATAATTAACAAAGAGTTTCGCTTTAAGCTACACACAATATCACAATAACATCAAAGATCCTAATAAAAACAATCAATATATGTCATGAGATAACTTACATTACTTGATGTCACAGTAAAACAAGTATAGAGGGTATTTTTCGTACAGTGAGTACATGATCTCTAAGCTGTGCCTGAGATGCGTGTGTGACGAAGTCGCCATGCAAACGAAGTTACTTTATGAGTTACATTATGAGCTCTTGTGTAGAGCTTGAGCAGTATGATGTTTGCATTTACACATATGCACAATGGGTAACAACTATCCAAATTCACCCGTTTTAACATCTGAGTAAATGTTCACACCAATAATGATGATATAAACAGGTACGAATTAAAATATTAGGTTAAAAAGAGACTTGGGTGAAGGCTTTTCAGTTTTAACCACAGCTGACAACCAGACACACGCGCGCACACACGGAAAGAGCACAGCACCTGTACAATTGTTCAATTAAAATAAATGTACTTTGTTCCTTACAGTTTCTCACATGTCTGTTTTCTCTGGTTAGCCGAAAGGTAAAATAAAACGACGTTCAGAGGACTTTAACCGAAAGTCCTCTAAGCGTCCCAAATGGCCGCTGGACGTCCTGTCAACGTCCCCTTGAATGTCCTTATGACGTCATTGCGGACGTCCACAGGACGTCAAGTGGACCCTACACATGGGCGTTCGGGGGACGGTCGCAGAGGCTATTTAGGGGACGCTCTGGAGACCTTTTTTGTCAGCTGGGGAGTATTTTATATATTCAAAGAAATCCATGAGTACTAATTACATTGTGTATTGTTTTATAAATATATATTGTGAATTTGTTTTTAGATGAAAATTTCTGCATATTTCCCCACAGTTCACGAGAAAAGGAAGCGATACCCATGTTGCACACAATCTGGACATTTATAAATATTTAGTTAATTTGTTTATTTCCCCCCGAAATTGTAGTCACCTACGGAAGCCCTAAGCGTCCATGCATTATTAAATATTATTTTCTGTTGTTTTCTCGTGATCTTGACATAACAAGAAGTTGTTTTCTCACGATGTAATTTTATCCCGAGAAAGTCTCGCCCTTTGTGAATGGGACTGGTTTTACATGCATGTTGGCATCATCTCCATCATGAATGTAATAACTGCCCGCTGTAGAGATGGACTTTATCTCCACATTACGAGACAGGGGTGTGTGTCCCCTTCTCAAGTGTCGGCCACTAATGTAGAAGTCGTCAATCCTGCAGGGATGAGGTGAGTGTGTGTGTGCATGCATCACCCCGATTCAATAAACACAAAAAGCCAATCGGATTTTTCCATTGGCTTTTAGATTACTGCAGAAATAAACACTGTGACCAACAAAAGTTCATGATTTCTACATGTTTCGTTCACTAAGATAATCTTTGCAAATGAACACAACTTTTATGATTTTTGAAGCCTAAATATAATCGCCAGAAGTAAAAGCTAATGTTAGGCTCTAAACGAACTACACCACGGTCGCATGACTTCAACGTCACCACCGCGACGATTCCGACAACTCTTTCAATCTTTTTTTTTAACAATATAATTGGAAAATACTATAAATTGATACATCAAGATGGAAAGTTTGAGTGCAAGAGTGTGAATATAAACACAGTGAGGCTGTAGTAGGTGAGTATTTGCTGCGTGATGACGTTTAATTTCCCCGGCAACCTCTGTAGTCCCATTTAGCCACTTGTTAGCAACCGCCTTTTTCAATGTAAAAAAATATTTTTTTAAATTTTATATATATAATATATATATATATAAAATCCTGAGTGGGGTATTACTGATGTATTTTATATCGTAGTATAAAACGTGAACATATCTTGAGCTTGTGTTAAATACAGACCTTATTTCAGGCATTTAACCAAAAAACCCATCCAATAAACCCATTGACTTCGGGATGATTGATGTCCAGTACACAGGAAAAATAAGATCACGAGAAAACAAATTTTGTTATGTCTAGATCACAAGAAAAAAATAATAATAATTGCATGGCAAAGAAAAAAATTAATAATGGGTGGCGGTTTAGAGCTTCCGTAGTCACCTGAGCTTAACAGTGACATTGCACCATCTGCAGAAACAGGAGGTTGGTCGAGTGCTGGATGTCTGATTTTATTTTCTTGGTAAGTTTGTGTGTTTCATCTGTAATCTGAGAAAATGGCCTTAACCTGATAGTTGGTTGCTCAAGTCAAGTCTTGTGTACAAAAAGTTATTTATTATAGAATACAGATTAACATTAACCCACTAATTGGTACAAGAAACCATAAAGTCTTAAAGGCTCAGCAAAAGCTAATGTTTGTGTTGTTTACTGCTGAAAAAGCCACTTGCTACCGTGTTTGCAGTCTTATTTGCTATGAATAAACTGTCCATGAGAAAATTTAAATTAACTACTAGGACAGGTAATCTTATTTTCATTATCTTTAGACTTTAATACTAAAGATTGAACTGTTTAGTTATGTGGGCAGTCATTAAATTACAGTATCATATGATTCATGTGTTGAAGCATTTCAACAAGTGTTTAAATCCATAAAATTAGCAATTATGGAATGATTGATGTTTGTTTGTTTGTTTGTTTGTTTGTTTGTTTGTTTTAAATTGAGTTTCTGTGTGGTGTGCTACATTTTTACTGGGTGTAAGGTAGAAGAAGGAAAAAAAATCCTTCAGGTTGATTGAATTGGCCTTTATAATGACTGCTACAGCTTGTATAAAGTGTCACAGTTTTTATTCACATATGCCACAGTAAATATCACAATGTTTCCAGAAAACTTCACCATGCAACCATTAAGTTTTCACTTGAAAGCTGGCTGAAGCACACCACCATAGACGCACGCAACATGCACACTAGTTTGTGGACACCTGATCATCACACACATGTGATTTTTGAAAATCCCATTCCAGATTTAGTCCACGTTGCTCTCATAGTAACCTCTGCTCTTCTGGGAAGGCTTTCCTCTAGATGTTGGAATGTGGCTGTGGGGATTTGTGCTCAGTCAACTACTAGAGCATTAGTGAGGTCAGGTGCTGATGTCCAGAGTAAAGTCCACTGTGTTGAATTAACACCTACAGTGTTCATTCGTGTCCAGTTGGACACAAATGAACACTGAAAGAGTTCATCCAACATTGTGGATTTTGCTGTGTTGGCTGAGGAGGCCTGGGGTGCAATCAGCGTTCCAGTTTATCCCAGTGGTTTTCAGTGGGGTTGAGGTGCAGGACACTTGAGTTCTTCCACTCTAACCTTGGTAAACCATGTCTTCATGGATATTGCCTTTTGTACAGGGGCATTGTCATGCTGGAACATGTTCCAGTGTTAAAGGGAAACTGTAATGCTACAGCATATAAAGACATTCTAGACAAGTGTGTGCTTCCAACCTTGTGGAAAAGTTAGGGCAAGGCTCACATATGGGGGTAATGTTCAGGTGTTCACATACATTTGGCCATATAGTGTATACAGAAATGTCTAACCATATTATATTTTATTGAGTTTTTACAATATTTTCTTAGGTTTAATTTCTAACGAGGAATAAGCACCAGAAAATCCATGGCGGGCCTCACTCCGTTCACAAGAAGATATATGCAGCAACTACCTTTCCTCATCCTTTTGAACCTGGCTGGGTTATACTTTTCAGCAGCTCTTCCACCAACTAAAGCTCCAATTTTTGGTAAGCCGTTTGTGGTCATTTGGAATGCTCCCATCGACAAATGCGATAAACTGCAGATCCCCCTGGACTTTGGTGTGTTTCATGCCATCACCACACCTCAGCAGGTGCCTGACCAAGTCCTGACCCTCATGTATAGTAGCAGATTGGGGCTTTTTCCTTATATTGACCTCTACAATTTCACACAGTACAATGGTGGCATTCCACAAAAGGGAAACTTAACTGCCAGTCTGCAGAAAGCTAAAAAAGAGTTCAACCAGTACATTCCATCATCTGCACCTGGCCTGGCTGTCCTTGACTGGGAGGAGTGGTTTCCTTTGTTTGATCGAAATGCAGACTTAAGAGAGATCTATAAGGCAGTGTCCATAAACTACACCCTTCAGCAGAATCCCTCCCTTACAAGCAACCAAGCTACATTTATAGCCAAAGAGCAATTTGAGAAAGCTGCCAGAAGTTTCTTGGAAGAAACATTGCAGTTAGGAATCTCACAAAGACCAAATATTCTCTGGGGCTTTTATTTGTTCCCTGACTGCTACAACTACGATTTTTTGAACCCAAACTACACAGGAAAATGTCCTCAGAGTGCAAATATATTAAATGACAAACTTCATTGGTTGTGGCAGGCAAGTACTGCATTCTTTCCATCAGCATACATGCCACTTTCTGTAAGTAAAACCCAGAAAGCAGCTCTGTTTGTTCGACACAAGGTGCTAGAAGCAATGAGAGTGGCAGAGTCGTCACACCGGCCCTACATTGCTCCCATTTATTTGTATCTGCAACTCCTTTTGCGGGATCAAAAGGGCATGTACAAGTCAGAGGTAAGTAGTCTGTTTATACAGTATCTTCAACATGCATAATAAATTCATTCAGGGCTGCATGTCTTCCAAGCATGTTTAGTAGTTTGTTTGTTTTTCTAGTAAACTACATGTTTCTGACCTCTACAAACAATATATTGGCTAATTAGTTTGTTCTGTGCAGGCTGACCTGATTCGGAGTATTGGCGAGAGTGCAGCTCTGGGAGCCGCTGGATGTTTACTGTGGGGCTCTAGCTATTATTTTAAAGACAAGGTAATACTTTGAGTTTTTATAAATCATATTATTGGCTCATTTCAGTTGGGTTGCAAACAATGTAGCATTATGAAGGATGATGAGTGCTGTGTATTATATATTTTAAAAATCTACTATTCGAGTGGTTAACTTTATTATAGTTATACTTGATAATACACAGTTTTCTTCACTGTATTCAGTCCATAAGATTGATCTTACTATCCCACACTGGTGTTTCAATTCCAGTACATTTGCATTCATTCAGTTAGCAGATGCTTTTATCCAAAGCGACTTACTACATAGTACTGTTTAAAAAAAATCCTGATCTTCACATAACTGCACATTTGAGGGGTTTTTTTTTCTCTTTTAAATCTGACTCAACCCTTCAGCTACAATAATGAACACTATGCTTAATGAGGTTGAGGTGGCTCTGTAGGTGCAGGGGAAATACCAAAATGTACACTGCAGGAGCATCTATGACCTTGATTAAGAAAAAGTATGCAATTTACTAAAGGAGGCAAATATTTGAGTTTTTAAAAATATTTTTTAAATTATTCATAATGTATTGTTGCCTGTGTTGTCATCTGTTAGAGCCTTAGGTGATGTTGAATAATACTTTGCATATAATCCAAGCTTTCTTTCCAGGAATCATGCGCATCCCTTTCTACATACTTGTCTAACACAGTAAATAAGTATGTTGTCAATGTTACAACTGCAGCTGAACTGTGCAGTGACGTGCTGTGTCAAGGTAATGGCCGATGTGTCCGTCAAAGCTATGATTCAGATGACTACCTACACCTCAACATAAACAGCTTTGTTATAGAGAAGATTGATGGAATGTATAAAGTCTTTGGGCAACTTTCCAATAATGACCTCATCGACTGGGCTAACAAGTTCACCTGTCAGTGCTATGAGGACAGAAAATGCATGGCTTAATTTGAATGTTTTATCCAGCAAGAGTATCATTCATAAAATTAATGACAATTGACATTGTTCTACACTGCAAAACTTTGCTGTTTGATTATAACTTCTCTTCAGATGATTAATATAAGAAAACCTTTCAGAACATTCCTTTCTACCATTTATATATATTTACACAAGTTTCTTATTTCTTGGTACTGTGTTGCTTGAACAAGTAAAAGCTCTGAAACAGATACACACTTTCATTTGTCCTGTTCTTTGGCATGTTAACATTTGCCACACACTCTCTCTAGAAGACTAAATAACTGTAATGTTGTTTCATGTCACGCTGCCTTCAGAGTGCTCATAATCTTCAAACTGACCTTGGTGTCAAAATATTTCATACTTGATATTCTCTCTCGCTCTCTATCTATGAAGCAGGCTTTGTTGCCTTTTTTTTTTATTATTGATGGTGTTTACAATTAGTCACACTAACTCAGGACAACATTAACTGTGAATTATTGTGATTTTTTAAAAATCTCTATTGATGGTTAAATGAAGTGGAGCACAAAAACCTGCATACTCATCATCTTACAGCTTTTTGCAACCGCTAACAACCATCCGTCAATACTAAAACCACTTTTTCAAAACTGTTTATACAGTCTGCATTATCAACATGCCTCTTGGCCAAACAGTTAATCTCACCGTTCGACCTTAACACTGGCAAGAATTCTCACTCAGAAAGCAAACATTGTCACCCATAACACTGACAACAGTGAGCATTACAGTACATAAATGATGAACTTTTATCTTTTGAAGTTTGAATACTTTTTCACATAAATCAGTATTTCATTACAGAATAAGAATAACGCCTTTTCACTTCATTGACTGTACTAAAGTGTATGTAACAAGAATAAAATAATAAATGCAGCAGTTTGCTTCAATATCCTTTATTCTTTTGATTTCTTTGCATATAGTAACTTATTACTATTTGTTGAAAAACAAATTCCTGAAATTCCAGGGCTGCAATAATAAAAAACAAAACACATCAACATGTACAATATAATCACTCATCCTGTACAGTACTGTGAGGGTTCTAGTTCTCCCTCTCCTGCATTTGGCCACAAATTCTCATCAATGTCACATCTTATGTCTTCTCTGGTGATGCATCTTGGAAAGTATCTTCTAGAATGATCCAACCCTGGCAGTCTTCAGGAGAACTCTCTCCACACCCTGCATTCATGGCATCCAGTAAGGACATCTGCTTATGTGGATGGTGGTCATAAGCCTTCCACCTCCACGCAGAGAAAAAGTCCTCTATGGGGTTTGGGAAGGGGGAGTATGGAGACAGGAATAGTACTGACATCCTGGTATGTATGGAAGTGTCGACACCTCAAGTTTCGGACACTAATGTGGAAGTCGTCAATCCTGCAGGGATGAGGTGTGTGTGTGTGTGTGTGTGTGTGTGTGTGTGTGTGTGTGTGTGTGTGCATGCATCGCCCCGATTCCCTAAACACAAAAAGCCAATAGGATTTTTCCATTGGCTTTTAGATTACTGCAGAAATAAACACTGACCAACAAAAGTTCATGATTTCTACATGTTTTGTTCGTTAGAATTATCTTTGCAAATGAACACAACTTTTATGAATTTTGAAGCCTAAATATAATCGCCAGAAGTAAAAGCTAATGTTAGGCTCTAAACGAACTACACCACAGTCGCATGACTTCAACGTCACCACCGCTATGATTCCGACAACTCTTTCAATCTTTTTTTTTTTTTTAAACAGTATAATTGGAAAATACTATAAATTGATACGTCAAGATGGAAAGTTTGAGTGCGAAAGTGTGAATATAAACACAGTGAGGCTGTAGTAGGTGAGTATTTGCTGCGTGATGACGTTTAATTTCCCCGACAACCTCTGTAGTCCCATTTAGCCACTTGTTAGCAACCGCCTTTTTCAAGACATGTAAAAGCTTCTTTTTTTTGTTTTTGTTTTTTTTCAAATTCTGAGTGGGGTATTACTGATGTATTTTATATCGTAGTATAAAACGTGAACATATCTTGAGCTTGTGTTAAACACAGACCTTATTTCCGGCATTTAACCAAAAAACCCATCCAATAAACCCATTGACTTCAGGATGATTGATGTCCAGTACACAGGAAAAATAAGATCATGAGAAAACAACTTTTGTTATGTCGAGATCACGAGAAAACAAATTTTGTTATGTTAAGATCACGCAAAAACAACTTTTGTTATGTCTAGATCATGAGAAAAAAATTAATAATGCATGGCAAAGAAAAAAATTAATAATGGGTGGCCGTTTAGGGCTTCTGTAGTCACCTCAGCTTAACAGTGACATTGCACCATCTGCAGAAACAGGAGGTTGGTCGAGTGCTGGATGTCTGATTTTATTTTCTTGGTAAGTTTGTGTGTTTCATCTGTAATCTGAGAAAATGGCCTTAACCTGATAGTTGGTTGCTCAAGTCAAGTCTTGTGTACAAAAAGTTATTTATTATAGAATACAGGTTAACATTGACCCACTAACTGGTACAAGAAACCATAAACTCTTAAAGGCTCAGCAAAAGCTAATGTTTCTGTGTTGTTTACTGCTGAAAAAGCCACTTGCTACTGTGTTTGCAGTCTTATTTGCTATGAATAATCTGTCCAGGAGAAAATTTAAATTAACTACTAGGACAGGTAATCTTATTTTCATTATCTTTAGACTTTAATACTAAAGATTGAACTGTTTAGTTACGTGGGCAGTCATTAAATTACAGTATCATATGATTCATGTGTTGAAGCATTTCAACAAGTGTTTAAATCCGTAAAACTGGCAATCATGGAATCATGGAATGATTGATGTTTGTTTGTTTGTTTGTTTTAAATTGAGTTTCTATGTGGTGTGCTACATTTTTACTGGGTGTAAGTTAGAAGAAGGAAAAGAATCCTTCAGGTTGATTGAATTGGCCTTTATAATGACTGCTACAGCTTGTATAAAGCGTCACTGTTTTTATTCACATATGCCACAGTAAATATCACAATGTTTCCAGAAAACTTCACCATGCAACCATTAAGTTTTCACTTGAAAGCTGGCTGAAGCACACCACCATAGACGCACGCAACATGCACACTAGTTTGTGGACACCTGATCGTCACACACGTGATTTTTGAAAATCCCATTCCAGATTTAGTCCACATTGCTCTCATAGTAACCTCTGCTCTTCTGGGAAGGCTTTCCTCTAGATGTTGGAATGTGGCTGTGGGGATTTGTGCTCAGTCAACTACTAGAGCATTAGTGAGATCAGGTACTGATGTCCAGAGTAAAGTCCACAGTATTGAATTAACACCTACAGTGTTCATTCGTGTCCAACTGGACACGAATGAACACTGAAAGAGTTCATCCAACATTGTGGATTTTGCTGTGTTGGGTGAGGAGGCCTGGGGTGCAATCAGCATTCCAGTTTATCCCAGTGGTTTTCAGTGGGGTTGAGGTGCAGGACACTTGAGTTCTTCCACTCTAACCTTGGTAAACCATGTCTTCATGGATATTGCCTTTTGTACAGGGGCATTGTCATGCTGGAACATGTTCCAGTGTTAAAGGGAAACTGTAATGCTACAGTATATAAAGACATTCTAGACAAGTGTGTGCTTCCAACCTTGTGGAAAAGTTAGGGCAAGGCCCACATATGGGGTAATGGTCAGGTGTCCACATACATTTGGCCATATAGTGTATACAGAAATGTCTAACCATATTATATTTTATTGAGTTTTTACAATATTTTCTTAGGTTTAATTTCTAACGAGGAATAAGCACAAGAAAATCCATGGCGGGCCTCACTCCGTTCACAAGAAGATATATGCAGCAACTACCTTTCCTCATCCTTTTGAACCTGGCTGGGTTATACTTTTCAGCAGCTCTTCCACCAACTAAAGCTCCAATTTTTGGTAAGCCGTTTGTGGTCATTTGGAATGCTCCCATCGACAAATGCGATAAACTGCAGATCCCCCTGGACTTTGGTGGGTTTCATGCCATCACCACACCTCAGCAGGTGCCTGACCAAGTCCTGACCCTCATGTATAGTAGCAAATGGGGGCTTTTTCCTTATATTGACCTCTACAATTTCACACAGTACAATGGTGGCATTCCACAAAAGGGAAACTTAACTGCCAGTCTGCAGAAAGCTAAAAAAGAGTTCAACCAGTACATTCCATCATCTGCACCTGGCCTGGCTGTCCTTGACTGGGAGGAGTGGTTTCCTTTGTTTGATCGAAATGCAGACTTAAGAGAGATCTATAAGGCAGTGTCCATAAACTACACCCTTCAGCAGAATCCCTCCCTTACAAGCAACCAAGCTACATTTATAGCCAAAGAGCAATTTGAGAAAGCTGCCAGAAGTTTCTTGGAAGAAACATTGCAGTTAGGAATCTCACAAAGACCAAATATTCTCTGGGGCATTTATTTGTTCCCTGACTGCTACAACTACGATTTTTTGAACACAAACTACACAGGAAAATGTCCTCAGAGTGCAAATATAGTAAATGACAAACTTCAGTGGTTGTGGCAGGCAAGTACTGCATTCTTTCCATCAGCATACATGCCACTTTCTGTAAGTAAAACCCAGAAAGCAGCTCTGTTTGTTCGACACAAGGTGCTAGAAGCAATGAGAGTGGCAGAGTCGTCACACCGGCCCTACATTGCTCCCATTTATTTGTATCTGCAACTCCTTTTGCGGGATCAAAAGGGCATGTACAAGTCAGAGGTAAGTAGTCTGTTTATACAGTATCTTCAACATGCATAATAAATTCATTCAGGGCTGCATGTCTTCCAAGCATGTTTAGTAGTTTGTTTGTTTTTCTAGTAAACGACATGTTTCTGACCTCTACAAACAATATATTGGCTAATTAGTTTGTTCTGTGCAGGCTGACCTGATTCGGAGTATTGGCGAGAGTGCAGCTCTGGGAGCCGCTGGATGTTTACTGTGGGGCTCTAGCTATTATTTTAAAGACACGGTAATACTTTGTGTTTTTATAAATCATATTATTGGCTCATTCCAGTTGGGTTGCCAACAATGTAGCATTATGAAGGATGATGAGTGCTGTGTATTATATATTTTAAAAATCTACTAATCGAGTGGTTAACTTTATTATAGTTATACTTGATAATACACAGTTTTCTTCACTGTATTCAGTCCATAAGATTGATCTTACTATCCCACACTGGTGTTTCAATTCCAGTACATTTGCATTCATTCAGTTAGCAGATGCTTTTATCCAAAGCGACTTACTACATAGTACTGTTTTAAAAAAATCCTGATCTTCACATAACTGCACATTTGAGGGGGTTTTTTTTCTCTTTTAAATCTGACTCAACCCTTCAGCTACAATAATGAACACTATGCTTAATGAGGTTGAGGTGGCTCTGTAGGTGCAGGGGAAATACCAAAATGTACACTGCAGGAGCATCTATGACCTTGATTAAGAAAAAGTATGCAATTTACTAAAGGAGGCAAATATTTGAGTTTTTAAAAATATTTTTTAAATTATTCATAATGTATTGTTGCCTGTGTTGTCATCTGTTAGAGCCTTAGGTGATGTTGAATAATACTTTGCATATAATCCAAGCTTTCTTTCCAGGAATCATGCGCATCCCTTTCTACATACTTGTCTAACACAGCAAATAAGTATGTTGTCAATGTTACAACTGCAGCTGAACTGTGCAGTGACGTGCTGTGTCAAGGTAATGGCCGATGTGTCCGTCAAAGCTATGATTCAGATGACTACCTACACCTCAACATAAACAGCTTTGTTATAGAGAAGATTGATGGAATGTATAAAGTCTTTGGGCAACTTTCCAATAATGACCTCATCGACTGGGCTAACAAGTTCACCTGTCAGTGCTATGAGGACAGAAAATGCATGGCTTAATTTGAATGTTTTATCCAGCAAGAGTATCATTCATAAAATTAATGACAATTGACATTGTTCTACACTGCAAAACTTTGCTGTTTGATTATAACTTCTCTTCAGATGATTAATATAAGAAAACCTTTCAGAACATTCCTTTCTACCATTTATATATATTTACACAAGTTTCTTATTTCTTGGTACTGTGTTGCTTGAACAAGTAAAAGCTCTGAAACAGATACACACTTTCATTTGTCCTGTTCTTTGGCATGTTAACATTTGCCACACACTCTCTCTAGAAGACTAAATAACTGTAATGTTGTTTCATGTCACGCTGCCTTCAGAGTGCTCATAATCTTCAAACTGACCTTGGTGTCAAAATATTTCATACTTGATATTCTCTCTCGCTCTCTATCTATGAAGCAGGCTTTGTTGCCTTTTTTATTATTGATGGTGTTTACAATTAGTCACACTAACTCAGGACAACATTAACTGTGAATTATTGTGAATTTTTAAAAATCTCTATTGATGGTTAAATGAAGTGGAGCACAAAAACCTGCATACTCATCATCTTACAGCTTTTTGCAACCGCTAACAACCATCCGTCAATACTAAAACCACTTTTTCAAAACTGTTTATACAGTCTGCATTATCAACATGCCTCTTGGCCAAACAGTTAATCTCACCGTTCGACCTTAACACTGGCAAGAATTCTCACTCAGAATGCAAACATTGTCACCCATAACACTGACAACAGTGAGCATTACAGTACATAAATGATGAACTTTTATCTTTGAAGTTTGAATACTTTTTCACATAAATCAGTATTTCATTACAGAATAAGAATAACGCCTTTTCACTTCATTGACTGTACTAAAGTGTATGTAACAAGAATAAAATAATAAATGCAGCAGTTTGCTTCAATATCCTTTATTCTTTTGATTTCTTTGCATATAGTAACTTATTACTATTTGTTGAAAAACAAATTCCTGAAATTCCAGGGCTGCAATAATAAAAAACAAAACACATCAACATGTACAATATAATCACTCATCCTGTACAGTACTGTGAGGGTTCTAGTTCTCCCTCTCCTGCATTTGGCCACAAATTCTCATCAATGTCACATCTTATGTCTTCTCTGGTGATGCATCTTGGAAAGTATCTTCTAGAATGTCTAATCCAACCCTGGCAGTCTTCAGGAGAACTCTCTCCACACTGCGCATTCATGGCATCCAGTAAGGACATCTGCTCATGTGGATGGTGGTCATAAGCCTTCCACCTCCACGCAGAGAAAAACTCCTCTATGGGGTTTGGGAAGGGGGAGTATGGAGACAGGAATAGTACTGACATCCTGGTATGTATGGAAGTGTCGACACCTCAAGTTTCGGACACTAATGTGGAAGTCGTCAATCCTGCAGGGATGAGGTGTGTGTGTGTGTGTGTGTGTGTGCATGCATCGCCCCGATTCCCTAAACACAAAAAGCCAATAGGATTTTTCCATTGGCTTTTAGATTATTGCAGAAATAAACACTGACCAACAAAAGTTCATGATTTCTACATGTTTCATTCATTAAGATAATCTTCGCAAATGAACACAACTTTTATGATTTTTGAAGCCTAAATATAATCGCTAGAAGTAAAAGCTAATGTTAGGCTCTAAACGAACTACACCACGGTCGCATGACTTCAACGTCACCACCGCGACGATTCCAACAACTCTTTCAATCTTTTTTCTTTAAAAACAATATAATTGGAAAATACTATAAATTGATACATCAAGATGGACACTTTGAGTGCGAGAGTGTGAATATAAACACAGTGAGGCTGTAGTAGGTGAGTTTTTGCTGCATGATGACTTTTAATTTCCCCGACAACCTCTGTAGTCCCATTTAGCCACTTGTTAGCAATCGCCTTTTTCAAGACATGTAAAAGCTTCTTCTTTTCTTTTTTTTTTTTAATCCTGAGTGGGGTATTACTGATGTATTTTACAGTATCTCACAAAAGTGAGTAAACCCCTCAAATTTTTGTAAATATTTGATTATAACTTTTCATGTGACAACACTTAAGAAATGACACTTTGCTACAATGTAAAGTAGTGAGTGTACAGCTTGTGTAACAGTGTAAATTTGCTGTTCCCTCAAAATAACTCAACACACAGCCATTAATGTCTAAACCGCTGGCAACAAAAGTGAGTACACCCCTAAGTGAAAATGTAAAAATTGGGTCCAAAGTGTCAATATTTTGTGTGGCCACCATTATTTTCCAGCACTGCCTTAACCCTCTTGGGGATGGAGTTCACCAGAGCTTCACAGGTTGCCACTGGAGTCCTCTTCCACTCCTCCATGACGACATCACGGAGCTGGTGGATGTTAGAGAGCTTGTGCTCCTCCACCTTCTGTTTGAGGATGCCCCACAGATGCTCAATATTGTTTAGTCCATCACCTTCACCCTCAGCTTCTTTAGCAAGGCAGTGGTTGTCTTGGAGTTGTGTTTGGGGTCGTTATCATGCTGGAATACTGCCCTGCGGCCCAGTCTCTGAAGAGAGGGGATCATGCTCTGCTTCAGTATGTTACAGTACATGATGGCATTCATGGTTCCCTCAATGAACTGTAGCTCCCCAATGCCGGCAGCACTCATGCAGCCCCAGACCATGACACTCCCACCACCATGCTTGACTGTAGGCAAGACACACTTGTCTTTGTACTCCTCACCTGGTTGCCGCCACACACGCTTGACACCATCTGAACCAAATAAATTTATCTTGGTCTCAACAGACCACAGGACATGGTTCCAGTAATCCATGTCCTTAGTCTGCTTGTCTTCAGCAAACTGTTTGCGGGCTTTCTTGTGCATAATCTTTAGAAGAGGCTTCCTTCTGGGACGATAGCCATGCAGACCAATTTGATGCAGTGTGTGGCGTATGGTCTGAGCACTGACAGGCTGACCCCCCCACCCCTTCAACCTCTGCAGCAATGCTGGCAGCACTCATACGTCTATTTCCCAAAGACAACTTCTGGATATGACACTGAGCACGTGCACTCAACTTCTTTGGTCGACCATGGCGAGGCCTGTTCTGAGTGGAACCTGTCCTGTTAAACCGCTGTATGGTCTTGGCCACCGTGCTACAGCTCAGTGTCAGGGTCTTGGCAATCTTCTTATAGCCTAGGCCATCTTTATGTAGAGCAACAATTCTTTTTTTCAGATCCTCAGAGAGTTCTTTGCCATGAGGTGCCATGTTGAACTTCCAGTGACCACTACGAGGGAGTGTGAGAGCGATGACACCAAATTTAACACACCTGCTCCCCATTCACACCTGAGACCTTGTAACACTAACAAGTCACATGACACCGGGGAGGGAAAATGGCTAATTGGGCCCAATTTGGACATTTTCACTTAGGGGTGTACTCACTTTTGTTGTCAGTGGTTTAGACATTAATGGCTGTGTGTTGAGTTATTTTGAGGGGACAGCAAATTTACACTGTTACACAAGCTGCACACTCACTACTTTACATTGTAGCAAAGTGTCATTTCTTCAGTGTTGTCACATGAAAAGATATAATCAAATATTTACAAAAATGTGAGGGGTGTACTCACTTTTGTGAGATACTGTATATCGTAGTGTAAAACGTGAACATATCTTGAGCTTGTGTTAAACACAGACCTTATTTCAGGCATTTAACCAAAAAACCCATCCAATAAATCCATTGACTTCGGGATGATTGATGTCCAGTACACAGGAAAAATAAGATCACAAGAAAACAAATTTTGTTATGTCTAGATCACGAGAAAAAAATAATAATAATTGCATGGCAAAGAAAAAAATTAATAATGGGTGGCGGTTTAGAGCTTCCGTAGTCACCTGAGCTTAACAGTGACATTGCACCATCTGCAGAGACAGGAGGTTGGTCGAGTGCTGGATGTCTGATTTTATTTTTTTGGTAAGTTTGTGTGTTTCATCTGTAATCTGAGAAAATGGCTTTAATGTGATAGTTGGTTGCTCAAGTCAAGTCTTGTGTACAAAAAGTTATTTATTATAGAATACAGATTAACATTAACCCACTAATTGGTACAAGAAACCATAAAGTCTTAAAGGCTCAGCAAAAGCTAATGTTTCTGTGTTGTTTACTGCTGAAAAAGCCACTTGCTACTGTGTTTGCAGTCTTATTTGCTATGAATAATCTGTCCATGAGAAAATTTAAATTAACTACTAGGACAGGTAATCTTATTTTCATTATCTTTAGACTTTAATACTAAAGATTGAACTGTTTAGTTATGTGGGCAGTCATTAAATTACAGTATCATATGATTCATGTGTTGAAGCATTTCAACAAGTGTTTAAATCCATAAAATTAGCAATCATGGAATCATGGAATGATTGATGTTTGTTTGTTTGTTTGTTTGTTTTAAATTGAGTTTCTATGTGGTGTGCTACATTTTTACTGGGTGTAAGTTAGAAGAAGGAAGAAATCCTTCAGGTTGATTGAACTGGCCTTTATAATGACTGCTACAGCTTGTATAAAGCGTCACTGTTTTTATTCACATATGCCACAGTAAATATCACAATGTTTCCAGAAAACCTCACCATGCAACCATTAAGTTTTCACTTGAAAGCTGGCTGAAGCACACCACCATAGACGCACGCAACATGCACACTAGTTTGTGGACACCTGATCATCACACACATGTGATTTTTGAAAATCCCATTCCAGATTTAGTCCACGTTGCTCTCATAGTAACCTCTGCTCTTCTGGGAAGGCTTTCCTCTAGATATTAGAATGTGGCTGTGGGGATTTGTGCTCAGTCAACTACTAGAGCATTAGTGAGGTCAGGTGCTGATGTCCAGAGTAAAGTCCACTGTGTTGAATTAACACCTACAGTGTTCATTCGTGTCCAACTGGACACGAATGAACACTGAAAGAGTTCATCCAACATTGTGGATTTTGCTGTGTTGGGTGAGGAGGCCTGGGGTGCAATCAGCGTTCCAGTTTATCCCAGTGGTTTTCAGTGGGGTTGAGGTGCAGGACACTTGAGTTCTTCCACTCTAACCTTGGTAAACCATGTCTTCATGGATATTGCCTTTTGTACAGGGGCATTGTCATTCTGGAACATGTTGGGCCTCTTAGTTCCAGTGTTAAAAGGAAACTCTAATGCTACAGCATATAAAGACATTGTAGACAAGTGTGTGCTTCCAACCTTGTGGAAAAGTTAGGGCAAGGCTCACATATGGGGTAATGGTCAGGTGTCCACATACATTTGGCCATATAGTGTATACAGAAATGTCTAACCATATTATATTTTATTGAGTTTTTACAATATTTTCTTAGGTTTAATTTCTAACGAGGAATAAGCACAAGAAAATCCATGGCGGGCCTCACTCCGTTCACAAGAAGATATATGCAGCAACTACCTTTCCTCATCCTTTTGAACCTGGCTGGGTTATACTTTTCAGCAGCTCTTCCACCAACTAAAGCTCCAATTTTTGGTAAGCCGTTTGTGGTCATTTGGAATGCTCCCATCGACAAATGCAATAAACTGCAGATCCCCCTGGACTTTGGTGGGTTTCATGCCATCACCACACCTCAGCAGGTGCCTGACCAAGTCCTGACCCTCATGTATAGTAGCAAATGGGGGCTTTTTCCTTATATTGACCTCTACAATTTCACACAATACAATGGTGGCATTCCACAAAAGGGAAACTTAACTGCCAGTCTGCAGAAAGCTAAAAAAGAGTTCAACCAGTACATTCCATCATCTGCACCTGGCCTGGCTGTCCTTGATTGGGAGGAGTGGTTTCCTTTGTTTGATCAAAATACAGACTTAAGAGAGATCTATAAGGCAGTGTCCATAAACTACACCCTTCAGCAGAATCCCTCCCTTACAAGCAACCAAGCTACATTTATAGCCAAAGAGCAATTTGAGAAAGCTGCCAGAAGTTTCTTGGAAGAAACATTGCAGTTAGGAATCTCACAAAGACCAAATATTCTCTGGGGCATTTATTTGTTCCCTGACTGCTACAACTACGATTTTTTGAACACAAACTACACAGGAAAATGTCCTCAGAGTGCAAATATAGTAAATGACAAACTTCAGTGGTTGTGGCAGGCAAGTACTGCATTCTTTCCATCAGCATACATGCCACTTTCTGTAAGTAAAACCCAGAAAGCAGCTCTGTTTATTCGACACAGGGTGCTAGAAGCAATGAGAGTGGCAGAGTCGTCACACCGGCCCTACATTGCTCCCATTTATTTGTATCTGCAACTCCTTTTGCTGGATCAAAAGGGCATGTACAAGTCAGAGGTAAGTAGTCTGTTTATACAGTATCTTCAACATGCATAATAAATTCATTCAGGGCTGCATGTCTTCCAAGCATGTTTAGTAGTTTGTTTGTTTTTCTAGTAAACTACATGTTTCTGACCTCTACAAACAATATATTGGCTAATTAGTTTGTTCTGTGCAGGCTGACCTGATTCGGAGTATTGGCGAGAGTGCAGCTCTGGGAGCCGCTGGATGTTTACTGTGGGGCTCTAGCTATTATTTTAAAGACACGGTAATACTTTGTGTTTTTATAAATCATATTATTGGCTCATTCCAGTTGGGTTGCCAACAATGTAGCATTATGAAGGATGATGAGTGCTGTGTATTATATATTTTAAAAAATCTACTAATCAAGTGGTTAACTTTATTATAGTTGATAATACACAATAATTAATACTATGCTTAATGAGGTTGAGGTGGCTCTGTAGGTGCAGGGGAAATACCAAAATGTACTCTGCAGGAGCATCTACGACCTTGATTAAGAAAAAGTATGCAATTTACTAAAGGAGGCAAATATTTGAATTTTTAAAAATATTTTTTAAATTATTCATAATGTATTGTTGCCTGTGTTGTCATCTGTTAGAGCCTTAGGTGATGTTGAATAATACTTTGCATATAATCCAAGCTTTCTTTCCAGGAATCATGCGCATCCCTTTCTACATACTTGTCTAACACAGCAAATAAGTATGTTGTCAATGTTACAACTGCAGCTGAACTGTGCAGTGACGTGCTGTGTCAAGGTAATGGCCGATGTGTCCGTCAAAGCTATGATTCAGATGACTACCTACACCTCAACATAAACAGCTTTGTTATAGAGAAGATTGATGGAATGTATAAAGTCTTTGGGCAACTTTCCAATGATGACCTCATCGACTGGGCTAACAAGTTCACCTGTCAGTGCTATGAGGACAGAAAATGCATGGCTTAATTTGAATGTTTTATCCAGCAAGAGTATCATTCATAAAATTAATGACAATTGACATTGTTCTACACTGCAAAACTTTGCTGTTTGATTATAACTTCTCTTCAGATGATTAATATAAGAAAACCTTTCAGAACATTCCTTTCTACCATTTATATATATTTACACAGGTTTCTTATTTCTTGGTACTGTGTTGCTTGAACAAGTAAAAGCTCTGAAACAGATACACACTTTCATTTGTCCTGTTCTTTGGCATGTTAACATTTGCCACACACTCTCTCTAGAAGACTAAATAACTGTAATGTTGTTTCATGTCACGCTGCCTTCAGAGTGCTCATAATCTTCAAACTGACCTTGGTGTCAAAATATTTCATACTTGATATTCTCTCTCGCTCTCTATCTATCTATGAAGCAGGCTTTGTTGCCTTTTTTATTATTGATGGTGTTTACAATTACTCACACTAACTCAGGACAACATTAACTGAATTATTGTGAATTTTTAAAAATCTCTATTGATGGTTAAATGTGGTGGAGCACAAAAACCTGCATACTCATCATCTTACAGCTTTTTGCAACCGGTAACAACCATCCGTCAATACTAAAACCACTTTTTCAAAACTGTTTATACAGTCTGCATTATCAACATGCCTCTTGGCCAAACAGTTAATCTCACCGTTCGACCTTAACACTGGCAAGAATTCTCACTCAGAATGCAAACATTGTCACCCATAACACTGACAACAGTGAGCATTACAGTACATAAATGATGAACTTTTATCTTTGAAGTTTGAATACTTTTTCACATAAATCAGTATTTCATTATAGAATAAGAATAACGCCTTTTCACTTCATTGACTGTACTAAAGTGTATGTAACAAGAATAAAATAATAAATGCAGCAGTTTGCTTCAGTATCCTTTATTCTTTTGATTTCTTTGCATATAGTAACTTCTGAAAACTGAAGAGTTGAAAAACAAATTCCTGAAATTCCAGGGCTGCAATAATAAAAAACAAAACACATCAACATGTACAATATAATCACTCATCCTGTACAGTACTGTGAGGGTTCTAGTTCTCCCTCTCCTGCATTTGGCCACAAATTCTCATCAATGTCACATCTTATGTCTTCTCTGGTGATGCATCTTGGAAAGTATCTTCTAGAATGTCTAATCCAACCCTGGCAGTCTTCAGGAGAACTCTCTCCACACCCTGCATTCATGGCATCCAGTAAGGACATCTGCTCATGTGGATGGTGGTCATAAGCCTTCCACCTCCACGCAGAGAAAAAGTCCTCTATGGGGTTTGGGAAGGGGGAGTATGGAGACAGGAATAGTACTGACATCCTGGTATGTACAGCAAACCAGTCTGTGACTGCAGCAGAGTAGTGGAATGTCACACTGTCCCACACAACAACAAAGTTAGGGAAGTTTCTTGCCCCTTTCTCCCATCGCTGGCACAAGTCGATTATGGCCTGGGCCATCCATAGTTGATCTCTGTCCAATTACATTTCTTCCCCTGTGGTGTGTTTTTGAATCCAGCTTCATCCACAAAGATGAATGCATGTGCATTTTGCCTGGCTTCCATCTCCATTATGCTCTAAAATACAGTAAATCCACAGTTTTACAGTACTTTACATTATGTATAACTGTGTATGTACCCTGTTTCATTACTGAACAGACATCTTACCTGGATATATTGATACCATAGTTCTTTCACACGTTCACTGTTTCTCTCAAAGGGTACAGTGTACAACTGCTTCATCCTTATTTTATGTTTCTGTAGGACTCTGGTAATTGTCGTTGTGTTGACTGTATTCACATTCCCAAAAGTGATATTGTCTGCCAGCACTCCATCCCGAATTTCCCACGGTTTTATTGCATTGTTGCCAATTACAATGTCAACAGTAGCAATTTCCTGCGTATCTGATCATATTCTGCCTCTTCCTCCTGTGGGAGGCAACCTTTAGATCCTATTGAAAATCACAAAACAATCAATATATTTCAAAATGTCAGCACATATAAAAATGTGAACATATTGCATTGTAGTGTGATATGTAGTTCAATTATCGGTGAAGGATGCACAGCTCACCTGGTTTGCCGGAAAATTTATTCTATTGATGAAACTGTTGAACGTTGCAGATTTGGTTGCACCCGTAAAAAACGGTTTCTCTCAAAGAGCATGGTTTAGAATATGGTCAGTAATAGTGGCCCTTATCTCATCAGAGACCACCACTCTTAGTCTTCGTGTCCTTTGTCCTCCACGCATTCTCCCTCACCCTGCCACTCTTCTTTCCCCACCAACCTGTCTTCCTTGATCCATGTTTCCAAACTAAATCATTCCGAAGCCATCCTCTTTTGTCTGTTTGCTAACGAGACTAAAAACAGGACACTTGGGTAAGCTTTCAGCTGAAATTGCAATTAGCTGTGGTTGGAATGATTAAATAAGATTTTCTTTATATTTCAATCTGGTTACTTCAGAAAGGCACAATTTGCCATCATTCTCTTTTGAATGTGTTTTTAGCAGTTTTGGGAACAGTGTGTTAGCATTTTAAAACATGCTGAAAAATGTATAGTTTTGGAGTTCGGAGAATGTAGTCACTGAATACATTTTGTGTGAAAGCAATGAGAAAGATTCACAGTTCATCCACATACACTTCTTTTAAAACACTAAAAGTTACAGTAATATATATTTTTAATTTTATTTCAATTAAACCTAAAAAAAAAAATTCCTATAATATATAGTAAAAAGTGTAATGTATATATATATATATATATATATATATATATATATATATATATATATATATATATATATATATATATTACAATATATATAAAATAAAACCAAGTACTGTGCAAAAGTCTTAATCACATTCAAAGAAATTCCGAGGTTCTCAACATTTTGTAACTAAAGCCTCCCCAAGCCTCCCCTATCATGTGCCCCCCCATTGGAAGAGACCAGGTGTAATGATTATCTATTCTATATAAAATCTGGTTTTGATAGATAGATAGAAAGATAGATAGATAGATAGATAGATAGATAGATAGAAAGATTTTTTTTGCTTGTGTGTTTCTGTACTTTTTTAATTACTTTTCATAACTTTTATGATTTTTTAAAATAGCTTTTATGACCTTTAAAAAACTATATAAGGACAGGTAAGGAACATGAATGATCAAAAATGTTTCTGAACACTATAACTACTTTGAGCAAGAGAACTAGGTTGTAATAACGTATACTATTTTACATGTAAAACATGTTGCATTACATTCGTCTTACATTCTAAAAACATTCGCATATGAATGATGTAAATTGGGATGAAGGGCGCGTCTCATTATCCATGACACTGGTAAATCACCAGCTCTCAGCCGCTCACTGAACAGAGCAGATGCAGAGAGAGGTGTGAGTGCAGCGGGAAAGCAAGACCTCGTGCTTGCAGGACAGTACTGGCGAAATTTGGAAAGTCGCTGAGGTTTGTCCATAAAGTTGCTAGGTTTGTTGCTAGGTGATTTTTTTTTTTTGCAAAAAAAAAAAAAAGTGGCTAAAGGGGTCTGAAAAGTCGCTAAGTTGGCAACACTGGTCTGCACTGACAGCTAGATAAAAGGCAGGTCAAGCTCCGCCTCCCCCAGCAACAAGAAAATACAGAGGGAGAGGGAACACGGGGTTTTTCATTTATGCACATTCTAATTGAAAAGCAATAAAATACACAGAGTCCCCAAATTAAGCCCTGTCTGTGTTTTTTTTTTTTTTGTGACCACCTTCAGATCTCTCCGAAAACTCCTGTTACTCTCATGCTCACTCACCACAAACAAAAGCATTTCTAAGCGCGGCAAAACAAAATAAAAAAAATTTACTTGACGCCAAAACTCCCGCTTCACTGCTGCTCATTTCCGGTGTAAAATTGTAGCAGTGCAGCGATTACAGAGCTTAGAAACTGCAGTTTTCTCATCATTCCACACAAGCGATCTTTTTTCCACACAATCTTCTATACACACAGCACGGAATCGATGTGTTTCCCCACCTTCTTTTGATTGACAGGATATAATCGGCCCTGATCATCGGATGTTTTTAAACGATCAGTCCATGGCATGAAAAATAGCCTTTATCGGCCGATACATCCATGCATCTCTATTGAGAACGACTGCGTGTAGTGCAAACATGCCTTTTACACACACACACACACACACACACACACACACACACACACACACACACACAACAATAACTGTAGACATTAAACAGCATCAAAACAGAAAGTCTGTTTGTGTAATGAGCATCATATGAATAGCATTTTTTTACTCAGCAGAATCAAATACTGTAAATACAGGCATCATGCAGAACATTTGCAGATGCAATTCAGGTCTGTTTAGAATGTGAATGGTGTGTGAAAGAACATTTTGTGAACACAGGCCACTGAAGTCATTGGATTTATTAGTTGTGTGACTTCTTTGACTGTAGGTGGCACCAAAGTATCTTACTGAAGATTTTCTTTCTTTTCATTCTCTATAATCGTGATCTGCCATAATGTTTGTTCCTGCAAAAAACCAAGATGCTTAGAGATGATAGAAACTACTGTTGTGTGCTTGAGATGTAATAATGTAGTGTTTATATCATTCCTTTAGCACAAGGTACACTAATCTGGGTCCTCATTTATGATTAAATGGTCATAAAAAATGCCACATTAGCATGAGTCTGAACAAAAGACTGCCTAGTGACTGTCTGTGACAGGCATAACGCTCTAGTTCTCAGTGGAGGGGCTGGTCTACACTTCAGCAGCTTGACACAAGTGCCTCCTGACACGCATAAGACAGCTTTTGGTAATGAAAAGAAAGACTACAGTGAGTTCCTAAAACACAAGCTAGCTTGTACAAACAGAATGCTTAATTTTTTTAAAATAATCTCTAGGACCCATTTCTCAGTACTTAGGTCACTTTTTCAAAACTCTTCACACAGTTCTCCTAACAAATTTTCAGCTTGGCACAGAAGTTAATTTCACACACAAAATGCACTAAAACTACCAAAACACTTCATATAGGTCTTGGATCAACTCATTCTTCCACAAAACTAGCACAGTTTGTCACCCAACAAGCTCACTTTGTCACTCATAAAACAAACAACTTTTTTTTTTCTAAATTTCTTCGCAAAACCAGAATGACACTCTCTACTGTTTAGAATTCACTGCAGTACATATTACAGGAATGAATCATACATGATGCAATATGGTTCAATATGTTTTATGCCATTGTTTTTGATGACTGCAGTGTCCTGCACATCCGTGAAAATCCTACCTCTCCCACCTTTGGGAGGTAACCGTTGGGTCCTAAGCAGAATTACAAAAACAATTACACATGAGTGGGTTTAGAGGCTTTGCTTCACGTACTTCTGAAATGCGCAGTTCAGTCACACGCTCTTGAAGAATGTACATCTTGTGAAGAATGTACCTGTTATTTTGCTGGAAAATTCTTACAATAGATGCTACTGTTGAGCGTTGCGGATCTGGCTGCACTCTCAGACCAGCCTCTCTCATTGATAGACCATGATTTATTACTTGATCAATTATAGTAGCCCTAATCTCACCTGAAACTACAGCTCTTGATCTTCCTCTCAGTCTTCTTTCACCACGCATACGTACTCCTCTCCCTCTCCCAGCCAGTCTTCTTCCTCTGTTAGCCACTTCATCTCTAGCTGGACCCATGTTTACATCACTGTAAAATTATTCCTAAAATGTCCCCTTTTTGTATAGAGGGTAATGAATTTGAAAGACTAACACCTTGGTACGTGTTTAGCTAAACTGGGAATCAGCTGTGGCTGGTCTAATTGTTTTGATAGTACTTATTTTTTTAGATTTGGAATATATTTCAATATGGTATTACTGTAGAAATGTAGCAAATCGCTGTCTAATTCAGTTTTGTGTTGGGTTTTGAAGTAAAGATGAACAATTTTGAAAGGAGAATGTACACATGTGCAAATTGGCCTGTAGGTGAATAGAGTTTTGCTGATGGTTGTGTTTGTAAGAAAAGAATTCATATAATTTGAAAGATGTAGTCATTGAATGCATTTTGTGCCAAAGCAATGAAAAATGCTTAAAAATTTTAAAGTGCACCTATTATGCTTTTTCAAATATTATCTTTCATGTAGTGTGTTATAGAGCTGTTTGGGAATGTAAAAAGTCTGCAAAGTTTAAAAAAATCAAAGTGCACAAAAGAAGGAACCGATTCTGAACAGCTGAAACGAGTCGTTAGTAATTCCAGATTTACTTCCTGTACAAACCTACGTAGGTTTGTAACAAAAAGCCCCGCCTCTGGTCTTCATCGGCTGCTCGCAAACAAACAGAAATTCGTTATGGTAGTGAATGTTTCCTTTTTGAAACACGCTGACAGTGGTAGACCAATCACAACAGACTGGGACATCTGACCAATCAGAGCAGAGTATTCTCTCTGAAAGTAGGAGTTTAGAGTGAATCCTTTAGAACGGATCATTTAACGAGTCGTTTTTGACACTGGGGGAAAAAAGGTAATGCTGCAATTTAAATTATGAGCATTCGGATGCATGTAAATCTATTGTATGAGAGCTTTAAAACAAAATTAGGCACCTTTCAGAACCATAATAGGTGCGCTTTAAAACGTGACTTAGGTAATGAGAAATGGGTTCTAGCGATGGTAAAAAACTGTGAATGTTTTTAAATTGACCATTACTCTGTCATTGGTCTCACAAATATATCCACACCAGAAGAAGAATGAGTGCTCCAGAAAATCTATGTGCAACCCTTGAAAACACAGATGTGAAGCAAATTAATATCATATTACATCTAGGTGCCAGGAAAAGTCCAGTGCAGTGTCAGCTGAAAAAATACATAAAAGCTGGACTGATTAAACCTAATGCTTGGATTTCAATTTGACCGATCAAGTCAAATTATTGTCACCTAGAAAAATGCTTTTGTTTGAGAAAAAGGTCATATAGTTCAGTGGTGGCTCAACGGTTAAGGCTCTGGGATCAGAAGGTTAGGGGTTCAAGCCCCAGCACTGCCAAGCTGCCATTGTTGGGCCCTTCAGCAAGGCTTAACCCTTAACTCTATCTGTTCCAAGAGTGTTGTGTCATATTGGACCCTGCACACTGACCCCAACTTCCTAACAATCTAGAACCCTTAAATGTTCTTTGGTTGTACCTCTGGGGGAAGGTTTTCCTACCTAGAAACCTTTTAGAAAGTTTGGAAGAACCCTGTGGAAGAACTTGAATGACCTGCACAGAGCTCTGACCTCAACCACAAAGAACACCAGGACTGAAACGCTGACTGCACCCCAGACCTCCTCACCCGACATCACTACCTGCCACTGACACTAATGCTCTTGTCCCACTAATGCTCTTCCCAGAAGAGTGGAGGCTGTTATAGCAACGAAGGGACCAACTCCATATTAATGCTGATGGTTTTGGTTCAACAAGCACATCCGGTTATGATAGTCAGGTGTCCACATACTTTTGGCCATAGTGCAGTATTTTCAATAAATACCATCCATCCATACATACAGTATCTCACAAAAGTGAGTACGCCCTTCACATTTTTGCAAATATTTGATTATATCTTTTCATGTGACAACACTGAAGAAATGACATTTTGCTACAATGTAAAGTAGTGAGTGTACAGCTTGTGTAACAGTGTAAATTTGCTGTCCTCTCAAAATAACTCAACACACAGCCATTAATGTCTAAACTGCTGGCAACAAAAGTGAGTACACCCCTAAGTGAAAATGTCCAAATTGGGCCCAAAGTGTCAATATTTTGTGTGGCCACCATTATTTTGCAGCACTGCCTTAACCCTCTTGGGCATGGAGTTCACCAGAGTTTCACAGGTTGCCACTGGAGTCCTCTTCCACTCCTCCATGACAGCATCACAGAGCTGGTGGATGTTAGAGACCTTGTGCTTCTCCACCTTCTGTTTGAGGATGCCCCACAGATGCTCAATAGGCTTTAGGTCTGGAGACATGCTTGGCCAATCCATCACCTTCACCCTCAGCTTCTTTAGCAAGGCACGTCTTGGAGGTGTGTTTGGGTCACAGTACGTCACAGTACATGTTGGCATTCATGGTTCCCTCAATGAACTGTAGCTCTCCAGTGCCGGCAGCACTCATGCAGTGCCAGACCATGACACTCCCACTACCATGCTTGACTGTAGGCAGGACACACTTGTCTTTGTACTCCTCACCTGGTTGCCGCCACACACTTGACACCATCTGAACCAAATAAGTTTATCTTGGTCTCATCAGACCACAGGACATGGTTCCAGTAATCCATGTCCTTAGTCTGCTTGTCTTCAGCAAACTGTTTGTGGGCTTTCTTGTGCATAATCTTTAGAAGAGGCTTCCTTCTGGAACGATAGCCATACAGACCAATTTGATGCAGTGTGCAGCGTATGGTCTGAGCACTGAGAGGCTGACCCCCCACATCTTCAACCTCTGCAGCAATGCTGGCAGCACTCATACGTCTATTTCTCAAAGACGACCTCTGGATATGACACTGAGCACGTGCACTCAACTTCTTTGGTCGACCATGGCGAGGCCTGTTCTGAGTGGAACCTGTCCTGTTAAACCGCTGTATGGTCTTGGCCACCATGCTGCAGCTCAGTGTCAGGGTTTTGGCAATCTTCTTATAGCCTAGGCCATCTTTATGTAGAGCAACAATTCTTTTTTTCGGATCCTCAGAGAGTTCTTTGCCATGAGGTGCCATGTTGAACTTCCAGTGACCAGTATGAGGGAGTGTGAGAGCGATGACACCAAATTTAACACACCTGCTCCCCATTCACACCTGAGACCTTGTAACACTAACAAGTCACATGACACCGGGGAGGGAAAATGGCTAATTGGGCCCAATTTGGACATTTTCACTTAGGGGTGTACTCACTTTTGTTGCCAGCGGTTTGGACATTAATGGCTGTGTGTTGAGTTATTTTGAAGTGACAGCAAATTTACACTGTTACACAAGCTGCACACTCACTACTTTACATTGTAGCAAAGTGTCATTTCTTCAGTGTTGTCACATGAAAAGATATAATCAAATATTTACAACAATGTGAGGGATGTACTTTTGTGAGATACTGTACATTATATATATATATATATATATATATATATTATATATATATATATATATATATATATATATATATATATATGTAAAGTTTCATTTTCATAATATATTACTTCCACAACAGGGTTTTTAGGCCGTTAGTATTCTTAGTCCCTGACCTAGTGAAGCAGTATGGGGATGTGTTTATTGATATAGGCTTCAAAAGGATTTCTGTAAGTCGCTCTGGATAAGGGCATCTGCCAAATGCCATAAATGTAAATGTAAATGTGAATATATCAGTCAGTCACCCCAAAGAGTGTGAATTTTTCAAAGAAATGTGTGTTCCTTTGTGTGTTTATATGTAATACATTTTGACTTGTAGAGATAAAATGAGAACCATCCATCAAAGGAACAGCCATGAGCTCTGGAGGACACGTGACATTTTTTGCAATGTGTCTTCCAGTTCTTTGCTATGTAATGCTTTTGTAAGTCATTAAATCATACTTTGGTCCATCAAGGTCTAAGGATTTCTACTCTTCTGTTCCATATAGGAGGTGCGAAATTGATTTGCACCACTGAGTCCCTTGGGATTTTTATTGTCTGGTGTGTATTCCACTATGTGAAGTATTGGTGTGCTATGTGGGGACAGCTAAATATAACAAGCACCATATATTCAACATATCATTTGATCTCATCTTGGTAAAAATCATTATTAAATGATTTTATTCAGGGACTATGGTGACCAAATTCTCATGATATAAAAGGAGCTTTTTAAGCAGAACTCAATCACTTTACGTTTCCAAAGCCAAAACAGCATTCCCAAGGAAGTTCTTGTTTCCGTCATTTTCATTTCTTTTCTTGGTCACTCTAAATCCCGTTATTGTGCTTTTTGTCATGCTCAGTCTGGGAGTCTTTTCAGTGAGTATGCATTGACAGTAAGTTTCTAATCATGGGGTGGTTGAGGGGTTTGCTGTTTCTTGGCACTGGCCCCTGATCCACAGGACATTGGGCATTATTAAAGAGGAAGTCTAAATATGTTTACCAGACTAAATCATACAGACTGATAGGAATATTATAATATGATAGCAGAATATTCCAAATACATTTTGGACTCTAATATTTTTCTTGTGTATTTTAGCTAATAAAGTGCATTACGCTGAGGAGACTATTTTTAAACAATCATGCTAAGTATGTTTTCTGTACCCTTCTTCTGTCTACCCACAGGAATAATTAAAGTCTATCATGCATGAGTCAATGTTGGCCCATGGCTCCAGAATGAAAGCTCATTAGCACTAGCTTTGCATGACCAATAATTATTTGATTCACAGCAACAGGCCCAGAAGTAATTGTAGCCTAGATGAATGTGGTTCAACCCATCACCTCCTCCTCCACCTTCTGCTTAGCAGCACACTGATGGTGAATTAGAGCAAACGGGAGGCAGCTGTCTGCTAACTACAGAAGGGTCAGTATATTCCTGGAGAGAGAGAGAGAGCGAGAGAGACAGAGAGACAGAGAAAGGGAGGGGGAGGACGGAAGACTGTTATGTGTTCAGACTCAGGGAGGTGGAGAGATGCAGAGATCTGAAATGCCATCCAGAATCAGGGAGTTTTGTGGAAAATAACCGCAGCAATATATTCAATATGTAAGGAATAAAAGATGTGGCATGACATGAAGCAGAGGGCTGGTACTTCCACAAAATGAATTATTTTCCAACAACAGCATGCCCCATAGTGATTATTCCTCTCATACAACAGCAGTTTTCCAACAATTACAATGTTTTTTGTATTACCGGACCACACATCATACTTTTTACTGTTTATAATTATATATTGTATATTTTATGTTGTGTCACATATGTTACAGCAGCTATAAACAGTCATGTTCACATTTTTCTCTTGAAGTTAATAAGACAAAAATATGCAAAATGCACCGTTCTCTCTTATTAGACTTTCCTACGGCAGAAAAGTTATAGAAACAGCTTTAATTCAGACTGTTAAGAGCTGACACTGACTCCTTCCATAAATGTTAAATAAATGTCTCCTTATAGAAAATTTAACGCCATATCAATGATTATATGCTTTTCTTTGATAAATCTGTTATTATTAGCCTTAGACTACATGAAGCATCTGCCATACAAGTCCTTGTGAATTAGCCATTGCTATAGACAATAGAGTGTATTACAACAAGTGTGTTAATATAAACATGTGATTTTCCTTTAGCCAGCACTACTGTTAGAGCTACTGTTATACTAAATTAATCAACACCTTCTGACAAATCAGATTTGAGAATTCAACAACGCTGTGGTATAAGAGGAAATATTACAGAGCCCAAATGTATTTCATAAATGATTCAGATGTGTAAAATATTCTGTTCATTCATAAATAAGCATATTATGGCTAAATATTTTATTATATCATATTTTATTGATTTTTGAAATGAAAATAATTAACCGCTGGAGCAATCTATTAAAATTATATAATTTTTATGCAAATGCCAATGCACAGTTGCATTATATTTGATGAACTTAAAAAAAATGGTAATTCTGGCATGTGCAAAAGTTTGAACACCCTTCCAGTTGTACAGTCTCAGAACTTAATTAACTTCTTAGGCCTTAATTGACTCATTATAACTCGTTAGGCAGGCCAAGAATTTTCATTAGGAATAACAATTTCAGAGTATAATAAATTCTCTGACTCTTCAAACCTTGTGCTACCACTCAACAACCATGGGCTCCTCCAGGGGGGTTTCTAGGGTTTGATCACTACTGGGGCAGAGGCCCCCAAAGGATTTTACAAAAGTACTTCAAAATTTCCCACCCACCCCCGGGAAGATTTTTTTTTTTTTTTGCAAAAACAGTACCAAAGCATTCAATTCTGGTGACTCAGTATTTATTTATTTATTTACCAGTCATTTCTTTTATTTAATCATATTATGTAACAAAACATTAATGTAAGTATGTGCTGCAGATCATTTCAGTAGTTAAATTTGACATATTATTTTACTGTAAAAGGCTTTGCTAAAATTGCCCACATAAACTTTTTTAGGTATCTGCACTGGTTTGTTTGGTTGACAAAATTCATATTTTTATACCTTGGAACTCTGTTTTACTATAGTAATTTTTAAACAATTAGTAACAACATTAACTCCATCAATACAAGTTCACATTTTATTTGATACTTGAACATACCTTTTCAAATTCCTGAAATAAATACACACAGCTATACACTCCGTTCAAAAAGACAAGAGAAGGAATGATTTTTTTTTTTTTTTTTAAATACAAAGCTGGCACCTGAAATCCCATCACAATTATACAGCAGTGACTTATGAGATAACCTCTACAGTATATAAAACAACAAAGATATCAACATTTTCATCCACCCTCTCCAATCCTAGTCCACCCAGCCCCAAAAACAAATTCATTGTGTTTTGTTTACACAAATATCTGACAAGCTACTGGAAGAGGCCACGGAAACTGTGAAATTAGCTTCTAAACCAGGGATGAGCAATATCAGTCCTGGAGGGCTACTGCACTGTCCTGAGTTTAGCTCCATCCCTAATCAAACACACCTGAAAAATCTAACCAAAGTCAAATTACAGACAGGTGTGTTTGATTAGTATTTTCCTGAGTAAACTAACTAACTAGCCCTCTGAATAAACAATCACTTCGAAAAGCTTTCAGTGATGATGACTAAATCACATTGTTTTTGGCAGAAATCCAAATTAGAAGAGATAAGCAAGCAGTCTTTTAGCAGCTAACAAGCTAATGTTATTGATATAATCTGTGCCAAGTAAATTAGATCTGGAAAACGGGATGTCCTAATTCAACTAAATACACATTCACATACTACTCATTAGCACGGCGATAAGTGTTAGCCTGGTAGTTACCTGTCCTCAGCTACAATTTCGTATTATGAATTATAGTCTGACTGCAAGTTTGGGTTTCCACGGAGAAAAGTAAAGGGAGGAGGAGGACAGAAAGGGGGGTGCACAGGATATTTTCACTTCAGCTGGCATTACAATCAGCCTTCATTTTTTAAATAATTCAAATGATGTAAATGATAATGTCCAATGAATAGGAACAGATGGATCTACTGTAATCTACCTTATCAGACAATGATTTATCAGGAAAATTTTACTGGGGTACAGGAAAATTTTACTGGGGGTCATGTCCCAGTAAAAAGGGTCTAGCGATGCCCCTGGCCTCCTCTAAGCAGCTGACTGAGGATCTGAAAATGAATCTAATTGATGTCTACAAAGCAGGGAAGATGATAAAAACATATTAAGGTACTTCCAGCTCACAATATCCTCTGTCCAAAAACATTAAGAAATGGCAGTTAAGGTGAATTGTTGAAGTCAAGGTAAGATCTGCACAACCAAGAAAAACCTCTCAGATTGAACTGCCTACATGTTGGGCAAAAAGGCAAAGCAAATCCCTCATATGATACTAAGGATGTGTAGGATGTTGTAGCTGAAACACAGGAGTCGTGGTGCACCATTCTATTGTGCAGAGTTGCTTTCACAAACATTATCTGCATGGAAGAGTCATCAGAAGGTAACCTTACCTGCAACCTCATCACAAAACTGAAAGAAAAACATCTAGATATGTCTGACGCATTTTGGAAACATGTGCTGTGGAATGATGAAATATGTTTGGAGCACAAAAGGGAGTAGAAATTGCAAAAAGAACACCTTGCTTACTGTCAAGCATGGGGGTGGATCTATTGTGCTTGGGGTTGTGTGGAAGCCAGTGGCACAGGAAACACTGCACAGATAAATAGAAGAATGGATTCCAGTAAAGATCAGCAAATTCTGATAACACAGTCAGTCAAGAAACTGAAGCTGAATGGAGACTGGTTTCTCAACAGGACAGTGATCCAGAACATACTTTGAAATCCACCATGAACTACTTCAAGAAAGGCAAGTTGTGTTTGGAATGGCCCTCACAGTCTTGAACATCAATGAAAATATGTAGATAGATCTTAAACATATTGTGCATGCAAGATAGCCCAATATCTCACAATTAGCAGTGTTCTGCAAGAAATAGTGAGTGAAAATTAATAATAAGGACAGAAAGATGTGATATCTTGCAGTGGGTGTTATGGGCATAGTAGATTTTCCAATCTTTTGCACATGCCACAATTACCTTTTTTTTGTTGTATTTTTCAGGTTCATCAAATATAAACTAACTGTGCATTTATATTTGCTGATTAAAAAAAACAAACAAACAATTTTTTTGAAGTTGTGTTTACTTCTTTTCACTTACAAAATGTGCAATTAGGCTGGGGTGCCCAAACTTTTGTATACAACTGGACACAATGGTAGTCACAATATTCTTAAAATTCAGGATAAGATAATTCTGCTCATAATAAACATGTAATGAATAAAATATGACAGAGTGTACTTTTATAGGAAAATACCCTGATGTTTTCCTATAGTCATACTGTGAAATGATGTGAAATACTGCACAAAATTTACAGTTGAATTAGTTGGTTCTTATGTTGTGTGTTGTAAAATGTTCAGCCCAACAGGGAGAGAGGATATGGGAGGCAATTTATGTGAACTGCAAGTAGAGCTGAGTTCTTGTGCTGTAATCTAAAAGTACACTCTTAAAATCATTTGGAAAACATACCTTTTTAATTTGAATAAACTCTTGTAGAAACTGTTTAGCTATTTACCGTGGTAAATCATGCTGATGACAACCCATAGAATGCTACATGCTAATTTTTTAAAATATAATTTTGCATAATTATGGCTAATTGTTTTGCATAATTTGGTGTCTCATCCAGGGTGTATTATTCCTGCCTAGATTATTACTGTTATTTTTCCCCCTATTATAACAGTATCCAACTTTGCATAGGCAGATGAAATTGCCATGATTATGCAGGCTAACTAAGCATACACTATGTGGGCAAAACTATGTGGATACCTGACCATCACACCCATATGTGAGCCTTCCCCAAACTGTTGCCACAAAGTTGGAAGTATACAATTGTCTATAATGTCTTTGTAAGCAGTAGCATTAAGATTTCCCTTCACTGGAACTAAGGAGCCTAGTCCAAACTTGTTCCAAGCATGACAATGCCCATAAGGACATGTTTGCCAAGGTCAGTACATAAGAACACAAGTGGCCTGCACAGAGCCCTGACCTCAACCCAAGTAAACACATTTGGGATTAACTGGACTTTGACTGTGCAGCACACCTTCTCCCTGACATCAGAGCCTTCCCCGGTATGCTCTTGTGGCTGATGGAGCACAAATCCCCACAGACATATTACAAAATCTAGTAAAAAAAAACCTTCCCAAAAGAGTGCAGGCTGTCGTAGCAGCAAAGTGGGAACCAAGTCCATGTTTATGCCTATTGTTTTGGAATGGGATGTTCAAGGACAGATTGGAGTGTGATGGTCCACCATCCTTTGGCCATATAAAAATCTTACATACCAATGGACATTCAGCACTCAAATGGTACACTTCCAGCATGGCTAGCTAAATAACAGTGTAGGTTAAACTTGCTAATGAGATTCACATGGGTTAAAAGATATCCAAGCTCAGAGGAAACAACTCTTTTAAAAAGAAATATGAAGAGGATAATGTCATTTTTGCAAGTTAAAGAATTCACGTGTTAAAATTTACATATCAGGAGACTGATATCAATTGATTTTGGTTGCAAAACTGAAACAAAAAGAAAACTGTCCACCAACTTAGTTAGCTTAAATTAAACCTTTAACAAAGATATACCAAAAAGATGTTTTTATCACTGTTCTGTGACATCAGCAGTGAGAAATCCATGCAATAAGATATAAATGGACATTGACATATATAACATATAAATAACATAAATGCTACATTCATGTGTCATAACAAATGGCTCATATGACTCCTGTGCCATGATTCGTCTGCTTGTAATACATTTTTTCAGCTTTGGTAGACTTTGACTTGACTTTGAGATGTGGCTAAAAATCGAGCTGAGAAGAAGAAGTGTTTGGCTTTATTTTGCCTTCATGGGTGTGAGGCAGAACAGTACTGTGTCCCTGTGTCTTTGTCCCTGTGTCTTTGTGAATACTGAGTTACAGGCCACTGGTGGCAGCTTGGGCCCTCCCACAAGCCATAAAAAAGCCCACACAGGACTGTGATTGTTCCCTCTTGACCCCAAGTACCAGAATGACGCAGTCAGTCAGCTTCCTTTGTACTAGAGGGGACTCAGGAAATCAAACTTTAATTAACAAAATTTCTGTATTAGGTGGTGTTTTAAAATCTAATGTCTAGTCATCATAGACACATGCATGTTACTTGTACCTGTCTTTTTACAAACAGTTGCATAATACACAGATATTCTATAGAATAAGTGATCACAGTATCACTTGAAAATATACTAACACTACACAGGCATGTAAAAGCTTCAACAGAATACTTTCCCACGCAGAAATGCACTTAGACCAACAATGCAGAGATTGTTTATGGTTCCCATTGAGAGCCGTGATTGTGTTCTAGCTCAGATTCTCCTCAACAAAACCAAAATATTTCACATTACCTATACATATTACATGGTTTATCAGATCAGTCTCACCCAAAGGTGATGAGGAATATGAAAATCTAAGCTTTCTTTGTGTTGTAGACAATGTTTTACCTGTTGTGACAGCAAGGGCGCAGGTTTGGTGTCAATATTGGTAGGGACAACCCCCGGAAAAAAAGGACGGTTTAACGTTGACAACCAAATGGTTTATTAAAATATAACATCTATATTTACATTAAGATCTGTATTTACATTTAAATACAAATTATACAAAGCAACAGATCAAAGACTAAAAGAAAGTAAACTATGAAATTATTTGTTAACTTTGGATCCCATTTATTTTTGAGGGAAATGTTAATATTGAGTGAATAGGATCTTATGTGGTGTGTCTAAAGTGTCCGTAGTGTATGAATGGGTGTGTGAGTGTATGTGATTATGCCCTGCGATGGACTAGCACCCTGTCCAGGGTGTACCCCACCTTGTGCCCGATGCTCCCTGGGATAGGCTCCAGGTTCCCCGTGACCCTGAAAAGGAGTAAGCGGGAGAAGATGGATGGATGGATGGAGGATCTTATGTTGTTTTGATGTAAGATTTTTTTCAAAACAAACTCATGACCAATATGTTGACTTTCAAAGGTTATACTGTATATTTGCTGAACATCTTAAAGACTGATTTTAATGCTGATGCCTCCCTACAATTCCAAACTATAATTCATAATTAGGACCTCACCTGAAAGCCTGAAGACGCAGCTGTTTCATCCTACTCTACTTCAGCCTGCTGCTGCGTTTCCTGCATAGAAACTAATTCATTAAATGATGACATTTTCATGGGATTTCTAGACTAAAATTCAACTCAACATAATTTCATGTATGCAGCTATTTTATGTTCCAGCTAGCAACCTGACTGCTAGCCTGCAGATGACAGAAGCCAGGGTTGGCTTGCTAGTTAATGCTAGCTAACACAGTTAACTAACATCAGTTTACTTTTCGCAGTGCAAGGCTGGTGACATTTGGTCGCTAACAGGTTTTCATTTTAAATCAATGTGGCTACTGGACAGTTAGTTTACTACCTATTACTTACTCTTTGAGTGGGGAAAAAGCTCCTCATGTCTCGTCTAGTCATTTTTTTGTCATTTGTCTCATGTCATTTTTTTTGGAGGCATATCTACAAAGTACAAAATGTGTTGGCATATGAAAAAATACTTTATGTATGCTGTGCCATGCAAGCAATAGAGGAAAGGGAGTAAAGTCATCTGAAAGACTACATTTTTCACCCATGCTTGAGGTATGGACTGACAAACTTGATCAGCCCTCGCCTCCATGTCTGTACTCTACACTGGCAGCTCGATATTTGCAGGTAAGATGAGTCTTCAGATGCCCCTCCCTTTCAGCCAATCAAATGCTAGCATGCCTAAATCCTGGAGCTTCTGGGAGAGTATGCTATGGAATTTACATGACTTTACTCCAAAGATAATGCGAACGAGTTTGCGCAAATATTGGTAGGGACAATTCTGCCCTCCCAAAATATTGATAGGGACCGTCCATATGCAAATCTACGCCCTTGTGTTATAGGAACATTTGATTAATTTGCACACTTGTGTAGTTGTAGTCAAGGTGCACTCTCAGGCCCATGGGAATGTGTGTTTAAAGAGCGCTTCCCATTACTGTGTTACTGTGTTCTGCTGATCTGCCGAGAGAGAGAGAGAGAAAGAGAGAGAGAGAGCGAGCGAGAGATTCCTTCCATTTTTATTTTCTTGTGAAGGTGATATTGCTACTCTAAAGACTAACATATGCAAAATGGAGTCTCCTTATATATATATATATATATATATATATATATATATATATATATATATATATATATAAGTAATAAAGAACTCAGTGCAGTGTTATAGGACCATGAAGTGTTTTTTTTATCAGCTTTGAGGGGGCAGTTTTGATTAGTGCTGGTTACTTTTTGTGGTGCTCAGTGATCAGGTGACCAGAAAGACTGAGTAGAAGGTTGTAAAGCCATTCTGCAGTGTTATATGCAATTCCATTCTAAAGACGCACTGCCTGTAAAAGAAATGCCTCTTGCTGCGGTAAGTGAAAGCTTTAACAATTGCTCTGGGCCCAGTTTTCCCAAAAGCATCATGTTTTAGCACAATGACATTCTTATTCCCTGACCCATTGAACTTGCATGAGAATATGTATTCGACAGAGACTACAAAGCATTTCTGTAAGTCGCTCTGGACAAGGGAGTTTGCTAAATGCTGTAAATGTACATGTACTGTAAACGTCATGCATCATAAAGTTAAAATTGTCTTACATTTTTGTAGACAGAGTATTCAGTGTGATCCTCGCTCTGCCATTTATCAGTGATCTTTGTGCAGTGAAAACTCAGCCATGCTGATAAGCGCTTACCTTCGATTAGATGTCCAACAGGTTTCTCATTAAAGGAGTGAGATGGGAATAAGTCAAGAGGAAAGCAAAAGCTTTCTTAATCTTTTTCATTCCTATTATTTGAGTGCACTATGAACCCAGTGACTGTTCAATTCCACAGTTGAGTGTTAATTGCATCACTGAAAGCATGAAGAGAGGAAAATATGAGATGATTTCATGTAAAAGCCACAAGAATAGGTGAGTGAATGTCAATATTAAGAGGTTTTAAATAAAAACCTTTGCTACTGACAGAAATTACATGGCATAGAATGAAGATTAATTAGATCATTAATAAAGTATTTATTAGTGAAAATATGAACAGAAGTTGAAGTTGAAAGTGAATTTTTGTCAAAGATAGCCAAACATGGATTAAACAGTGTTATTAGAGCATTAGGTCTTAATCAGTGTCTTCCAAGAGATTTACTCCATTACTACTTTCTTAAGCGTCTTTCTTAGGTTTCTTAATTGGATTCACTGTAATAGGATTGCCATCATTAAAAAACATGGACTGGTTAGAAATATATTTAACCCTATAGGGTGCAACACACTCAAAGCATACTTTTTAAAATATTGTAGTTCAAAGAATATGAAATCTGATCTCTAATGATGCATTCAGTCAAAACCCTGTAGTTGTTAGTATTGCTAAGGTACTTACCACAGCTGGTACTCCTTCTGAGTCCAGACAATAACACAGTATGGCCTTTGCTGTGTGTTACAGTATGCAATAGGATATGTTCTGTCTGGAATGAAGCACAGCTGGACAGGTTTCTGTCTGCCTGTTGTTAGACAGTACATCAGTGACAGACATAAATAATAATAACAACAATAATCAAACTCTTTGACCTTTAAAGAAATAGCCATTGTGGTTTCTTCAGTGCACGAATGAAGAAAAAAAAAAACCACTTATAACCTGCATGGAAAATTTCATAGCTTAGTCGACATATATATCTAGCCTCAAGGTGAATAAATAAATACATTTAGATTCTAAGATTATTCATGCTAGGAGGCTAGCGGTTAGCACGTTTGCATCACAGCTCCAGGGTTGGGGGTTCGAAGCCCACCTCCGCTCTGTGTGTGCGGGGTTTGCATGTTCTCCCCATATTTCAGGGGTTTCCTCCAGGTACTCTGGTTTCCTCCAAAGACATACGTTGTAGACTGACTGACATTTCCAAATTGTCTGTAGTGTGTGAATGTGTGTGCAAGATTGTGTCCTACAATGGGTTATACCCCCCATCTTGTGCCCAGAGTTCCCTGGGATAGGCTCCAGGCTCTCCGCAACCCTGTGTAGGATAAGCAGTATGGAAAATGGATGGATGGATTATTCATGCTGTGGTGTCACAGCATTTTGTATTATCTCACGCAGAGCTAATACTAAACTGTACGTGGGAGTTTCCGGTCTGTTGGTAATAATGAATCATCGAACAACAAAGAAAAAGCAGCTTTAAATGTGAACAAACAAACGAAAAAGGGCCAAAAGTTTCCTTCCTTTTGGTTACTGAGTTTAAGGTTTGGGTTAGAGTTAGGTGTCGGCATAGCATTTATACTGCATTAATAATTGTCAGTGCAAGGTCCTCAAAATGATAGTAACACAAATGAATGTGTGTGAAACAGTAAGCAGAGCCCCTCACAGAGAACAGTTCTCAGTGCCCTCCAACTCATTAATGCATTTAAGTGTTCACCACAGGCAGTGACCTAGAAATGAACAGCAATCCCACAAAGAGAAACATGAGACAAAGCAGCCTTTATCCCATCAGCATGGAATCTGCTCTGTCACACATATCACATTATACAACGCACTGAGGGCGGACAACCATTTTGAGTACGCAGCTCACTGGGATTCATATCTGATAAATGGGCATTGGGTGTGTGTATGTATGAGGTTATGACCTAGTCCCACCAAAGAAAGTACAGTCAGTATGGAATAGCTAATAGCTAAGCAAACAAATCTGCACTTGACAAATACTGATCACAGACCCATTAAAAATACAACTGACGTCAGGACAAAAATGCAATTATTGAATTGTCCCTAACATTTATGAGTCAGTTGAAATCGTGTATGCCTTTTTGGTAGCTTAATTACTCCAACATTGAAAAATAATAACAAAAAGAGATTACCGTTTATGAATTATTCATGATACATCTAGCATAGGAGTTATAATTAATTTTAGTTGAGGAACTGTTCATCAGGACAAGTTGTAGGTTTAAGCCTAGATGATACTGACTTTGCATTAGTAATATTTCACCCCTGTACTTATAATACACTTGGTTAAATTAGGAAGGTTTTGGTGTAGCTGGCATGAACCTCTCAAATAAACACTGTATATATTATAATAATATGTCACAGTTTGTCCTTGTTAGTCCAAAAAGAATCAACATCTCTTCATAATGTTCTTTGCATATCAAAGGATTATGGTGCCAAAAAGAAATGCCTCTCTCATCTGTCTATACTAAACATTTCTATTATGGTACGAAACCATAATATGATGAAAAACATTAATGAAAGTTCTTCTCGGTTTTGACTTGAATATAAACTTGTGTCTTGTAAACTCAGCAGAGCTGCTCTACTCTACTCCTCTGGGGCAAAGACATCGTCAGTGCAGACCGTAATTACCCAGCTCCAAATGTCCAGTTCACCAAAAAAGCACTTCCTACATCTTTCCTCTCACAGCTAAGCTCTTTCTTCATGGCTGTCACTGATGTAAACAGACCTTTTCATTATGGATGCCTAATGTTGCTGTGGCAACCAGCTTAAGACAATAGGCTCTGTGTGCACTCATACTGTATAGCACTGATGTCATGCATAAGACCAACGCCTTCACAAAGACTGAATCTTCCAGTGTTGTGAAACAACTTCGGATGAGTTCCAACGAAAACAGTTAGTAAATAAGTAAACAAATAAATACAATCAGCACATGATACATTTAACTGCATATTTACCACAATTAGGTATATATAAGTCTTTCACCACACTTTTTGACTCACTTTTTTTTATTAAAACAATATTTAGGCTAAAATAGCAGTCTTTATTTTACAGTCAGCTGAAGTGATGCAGTTTTTCCTGCTACTAAATACAGTGTATAACTGATTCATATGAATCATCATTTACCATTACCCAACAACATACAGTGCTGTGAATAAATATTTCCTGATTTCTTCTGTTTATGTGTACATGTCATACTAAAAAGTTTTAGCTCTTCAAACAAAATACAACATAAAACAAAGGCAACCTGAGTAAACACAATATACAGTTTTTATTTATTTATTTTAATTAAAGAAAAAAAAATGTTATCCAACACCTATCACCAATGTGAAAAATTAATTGCCCCCTTAAATTACTGCAACCAAACACTTTAGATAACTGGAGATCCTTACTTATTCCTATGCTTTGGATCACTGTCTTGCTGCATAATCCAGTTGCGCTTGATTTTCAATTTACAGACTGAAGACCGGACATTCTCCTTTAGGATTTTCTGGTAGAGAGCAGAATTCATGTTTCCCTCAATTATTGCAAGTTGCCCAGGCCATGAAGCCGCAAAGCACCCTCACACCATCACACTACCACCACCATGCTTGACTGTAGGTATGATGTTCTTTTTGTGGAATTCTGTGTTTGGTTTATGCCAGATGTAACAGAACCACTGTCTTCTAAACAGTTCCACTTTCAATTCACAGAATATTCTCACAAAAGGTTTGAGGATCATCAAGGTGTGTTTTGGCAAAATTCAGATCAGCCTTAATGTTCTTGTCTAACATAAGAGCTTTAAAGATTAAGCTTCTCTTCCATGGATGCCATTTCTGCCCACTGTCTTTCTGATAGTGGAGTCATGAACAGTGACCTTTATTGATGCAAGAGAGGCCTGTAGGTCATTTGATGTTGTCCTTGGGTCTTTTGTGACTTCCTGGATGAGTAGATGCCTTGGAGGAATTTTGGAAGGTCGGCCACTTCTGGGAAGGTTCACTACTGTGCAGAGTTTTTCCATTTGGACATAATGGCTCTTACTGTGGCGCTTTTGAGTCCCAGAGCCTTTGAAATAGTTTTGTAACCCTTCCCAGACTGATGTATTTCACTCACCTTCTTCCTCATCATTTCTGGAATTTCTATTAACTTTGGCACAGTGTGTTACTGGGTAAGACCTTTTAACCAACTTCATGCTGTTGAAAAAGTTCTATTTAAGTGTTGATTTGATTGAACAGGGTTTGCAGTAATCAGACCTGGTTGTGTCTAGTCCAGCTGAACCACATTATGAATGCAGTTTCATAGATTTGGGGAATTAGTAACTACAGGGGCAAATACATTTCCACACAGGCCCAGTTGTTATTGGATAACTTTTTCGTTCAATAACATTATCATTTAAAAAACTGTATTTTGTATTTACTCAGGTTTCCTTTGTTTTATCTTAGATTTTGTGTTAATTTCTGAAACAACTTAGTACGAGATAAACACAAAAACAGACGAAATCACTTTTTCACAGCACTGTATTAACTACCAGCTATTTTAAGATTACTTTCCATGAGACTTCAAAATAGTACATTGTGTTTGCCAAAAAAAAAATTAAAGATGTAAACTTTCAACATGTACATATAAGACAACTGTGCAAAAAAAATGTGAGTTAATTCATAATCCCTATGAACTCCATTTAAACTAGAGCTAATGCTCATGGTTTTCTTCTGCAAACAGTAACGAGCAGCTACAACACTAAGAAAATCTGCCCTATAATACTGTAAATTGCTTTACGTAGACTATTTGTGGCCAAGCATCTCCCAAAATGTGCCAAGTGAGTTAAAACCCAAAGTCAGACGGTAGATCACAGTGGTCTCACAAGTCACAAGTCTGAGCCCTTTGTAAAGTGTGGTAAAACATGACCGAGTGTAGAACATGGCATTGGTTGTATCCTTTGGGTATGATATGTTCTAGAGTGTACGTATGGGTGGATAGTATGTGCTCAGGTGAAAGCCTCCTAGGAGTGTGTGCTGACAGATGTATAGCTAGCTGCTTCCCTGTGCACAGTGCTATAGGGTGAGAGCTCCAGCTCAGTAGTGGCCTCATTCTCGTTGTCGTTGCTAGTCCCATTAGACAACTTTGGCGGGCCGCATTCGTCCAGGCAGCAGCAGCAGCACTGCAGAAAGGCTTTGCTGAAAGGCTGACAAAGCACTAGCAGCAGCACAGGTGTCACTGCACACTTGCAGAACAGCAGCATCTGACTAACCATGTGTAGGATGTCCAGAGTGTGGCGTGGCATTCCAATGGCCATGTATGCTGACACAACATTGTAGACGTTCTCTGGGATCACACAAAACCCATAGAGGATGGCCAGAGCCACTACTGTACAGTTCATCCTTCTCTCCAGATGGATCTGCTCACGCTGCCCACGAACACTTGCCCTCTCAGCCTGGCGCATCTTCCGCGCTGTTACCACTGAGCTGATAATGGTGAAAACAGTGGGCAGACAGAAGTAGCAGCCAAAGTGCCACCAAAGACGGGCTCCATCATAAGTAAGTCCCAGCACGTAAAGGGAGTCAGGGAGTGTTGTGGAGATGCGGACTATACAGCGCTCGCTGGGTAGCATCTCATTAGCCACCTCAGGGAGCTCCTCAGCAGGCAACTCTCTCTCCTCTGTTACCAGCTGGTGGATTAGCAGCTCAGGCAGTGCCAGCAAAAGAGCACCCAGCCAGATCACAGCCAGCTTAGCTGCAGTGGAGGCACAGTTCTCAAGCGTCTCGTAGTACATCCGCACATTGGATGCGGCTCGGAAACGGTCGATACACAAAGCGCAAAGGGTAAAAGTAGTTACACCCAAGGAAGCCACCTGTAATGGAAAGACAGGAATTAATTAATTAATATCAATACTCATCAAAATATCTATCAAACCTATCCAGACTATCTATCAAACAATTACTTCCACAGTTTGGGCAATGGTGACTTATGCCCAAAAGATACAGCCATATTCATGCACTTAATCTTGCCTTAGCATACATTTGACCTAATTTATACAATTGAGGGTTAAGGGCCTTGCTCAAGAGCCTAGCAGTGACAGCTTGGCCAGTGCTGGGATTTGAACTCATGACCTTACAATCACTAGTCCAACATCTTAACCGCCGAGATACAACTGTCTGATTAGCTACATGCAGTTCACACCTCTTAGGGTGCCACATCTTTTCCTGAGTAGAAGCACCAGAGACAGTTTTCTAATAGTGTCTAAACCACCGGCTTTTAACACAAGCGCTTGCCTTTAAACCCCCTCAAAAAAATCTGATAGGAAAATAATCCGAGAGGCATTTTTTCCTTTGCTGTCAAATGTAATATAATTTTAAATAAAAGCAAGAGACGATTTAAAAATTTAGGAGTAGTGCTGAAAACAGTCTGAATAAATCAGAATACCGATTTGCTCACTTTCGTTATTAAATTCTAACTAAGCACGTGCAACTCATCTCTGAATACAGCCTTTATAAAAAATAAATAAATAAATAAAAAAATCTAGCAAGACAAGTGTTGTTCAGAGAAAGGTGAGTGTAGCCAAGTAGCCATTCCATGTTTTAGCACAATTTCAATGCACAGTCCACTTGAAATATTTCACTGCTATTATTCACTTTCCTTCAAATATATTTCGATTTTTAACCCCATTTTCTCCCAGTTTGGTGACTGCCAATTCCCACCTTCTAGCTAGTTCTAATCTATCACACAACTACCAAACAGGTAGGATAATGTCCAAACATTCAACAATCAAGTCATGTGAAGTCAGCCTCCACATTACTGACAGTCCCAGGTGCTTGGGAACTGCACTCTTCTGTATACGCGAGCGAAGAGGAACCCAGGGTTAACTAGTGAAGCTCAGAGCAAAGAGCAAGCTCAGTTATGTTCTATATTGTGTATGGTCAGAAATTCATGAACTGAAGGCTTATAATTTGATTGCCATGTAAGTAACATCTGTGAAACATCAGGAATGCAATAAATAATGCTAACCGTACATAATGCTGAGAAACCAGTGCTTGGTTTATTTTTAAAACCTCTAGTTAGGACTACAAACTCGGTAGATTATTAGTTACCAATGATAAACTACTCTGATACAAAAGTAATTGACCCTCCACTCTCTATGGTTAATACCAGAATGATTTTTTATTAGGCGGGTGTGCGTTGGTGCCAAAGAACAGCTATACACTGTCAGATAGTTGGTTAGTTTGATAGATGAGAAGTGGGATACATAGAAGGATAGATGGAAAGAATGAAGGAAGGAAGAACAAAAAGAATGAAGACAAATTATATTGTAATATGACTGTCACTAATTACTTGGGTGTGAGCATGTAAACTCTAAAGCCATGAAAACCAATTTTTCAGGGCTGAATGCATTTCGTCTATAGCACTAATGTAGCAGCCTCTCTAATCATTTCTAATTAATGACTTGATTAGAGTCCTCTTTAGCATGACAACACAGCACAATCGTTATCTACTTTACATAATGGCAAATCACCGCACGGCCTTGTTATGCAAATTGCATGTGCCACAGCTAGATATGTAATCTGTCTAAGCAATAAAGAGAATTTACTCATCCTGAATTACACTTCTTAGAAATGAATCACTTAATAAAGCATAAGTCTTATGCAAATCGTTCATTAGTGAGACTTATGCAATTCAGTGTACGTCTTATAGCTGGACACAAAAAGTGATGATTGTTTGCAATTGCCAACAATATATTCCATTTTTTTTTTATGGTGGAGTGGGCCATTTAGAGAAGCTTAATCTTGAAAAGCTGTTATGTTAGACAAGCAATTTTAATGGTAAACAGACACAGCAGTGAGACAAAATACAAACAATAATTGAATAACTCATTCCACATTAAGCAAAACCACATATAACTCCTACAGGGCCTGTGTGTCTCATTAATGGATGAACAGGAACCGTTTCAGTTACTCTGATGCCATGCAATAGACAGGTAGACTTAAACAAATCTCCAGACCGTGCTAGAGAAGATGGTGGGAAAATAATCTGGAGGTCTTCTGAATAGCATGGAGGGAATCTCTCAGTAATAAGCATAAGGCCCTTGTATCAGCCAGAGTGGCTTACTTAAAAAACAAAAGTTGATAGAAAGCAGCAAGAACAATATTAGTTTCTTATTTAACACATTTTGAACCTTTAATCAGTACATTAGAACCCATGATTACTCAGTCTCTGATTTCTCTGTTAAACCATTCCATACAAAACCATCTCAAGTATTTCTGTCCAACCACCAACACACACTTTTCTTTAAAAAAAAAGAAAAGAAAAAAAAAAGGACCCCAGAAATAACATGCATGATATATTTCCATGTGGTTTCTGGAAGCATCATAGTATAGAATCAGCATCAGTGGCCTAGTGCTTGCCTCAGGTTGTGGCTATATTTCTGCTCATCACTGGACACTACTAGCTGATGATATTTTAATATTCAGGCTTACAAACATGGTTGGGTTAGACAGACAAGTTCCTGCCTAGTTTAGATCCTATTTGACATAACTGTTCCAGTTTATTAGCAAAAACTGAGATTTTTGCAAATAAAGCTTACAAGTGAAATATGGTAAACCACCACAACGTTCTGTTTTAGGGACCACATTATTATCTCTTTATGCCCAGACCCTTGGCAATGTAACTCACAAAAATAAGGTTGGTTTTACGAGTGATGTACAATTATACTAATCAAATCTGCCTGATTCAGAAGACACAAAATGGAAGACTGTGTAAAGCAAAAACATAAAAGCTTGAATGAATAGAAACTCCCTATTCCTAAATTCTGACGAAACAGAAATACTGATATCTGCTGCAGTATGGTTGATAATGTCACCATCAAGTTTGGCATTTTGCTTTGGAAACAAAAAACTACTACCAATAAATGGTTCCCAGAATGTTCTGGGAATGCTACCATTTAGTTTTCCAGGAAAGTTTGTTTTATAGAAATATAATGTTCCCAGAATGTTTGATTATAATTACAAAATAATACATATGAGCAAAAGTTCCTTGTCACTTGTCATAAGACATTATGTTCCCAGACCATTTCAGAAACAATGCTAACTTTGTTAACTAAAATACCCCACCCTATATGCTAATATTAGGGAACCATATGCTAATGTTAGGGAACCATATGCTAATGTTAGCAAATCATATGCTAATGTTAGGGAAATATACTGTATCAGCTGAGGAGACTCTTCTCACCATGAAGCCAACATAGGCCTCACACTGTATCAAACCTCTCTTTCAAAGCAACTACCCCTGCTTTTGTCGAGCTTGACACTTTTGTTTAAACAAGAGAAAATGTGGTGGCCATCTCGAATATGCTCAGCTTTCCGTATTCTTCTGTTTACATGCTGTGACATAGGTGGCATTTTAACTTAGTCACCTATCACAGTGTAGGCTAGTACAGTGGTTTTCAGAGTGGGGGCCGCCAGGGGGCGCCTGGGGAGCCTCAACAATTTGGTGTGAAAAATAAATACATACATGATTTTCTCTGTCTCACTCTCCAGACAACCACACACAATCAATCAATTCCTAATCTAATGTAATGTAAAGATGCAAGATGTAATTATTAATTTAAAAAAAAAGGGGGGGGGGTATATTCAGAAGTCTGTATTTTTAATGTATTTTAAAGACATCTTGCAAAAGGGGGGCCTCGGTCAAATGTTAATGCCATTTGGGGGCCTTGCCCTGGAAAAGTTTGGGAACCCCTGGGCTAGTGTCCTCTCAAAGCACTTATTTTTATTTTATATATATTTACCTCAAAGTAGGGTATAATTTTACAGGAAAACTCTCCAAGCAGCCAGTCCTTCGTGAGCTGGTGGAATATCACTAAGGGTAAGCAGAAGAAGGTGATGAGGAAATCCCACAGGGCCAGATTGGCGAGCAGTGAGTTTGAGACGCTGCGCATGTAGTAATTATGACACACGGTGCACATGATTGCGATATTGCCGATTATCCCCGCTGTGAACATGATTACAGACACTAATATGACCGCATACGCTGCGTATGATTCCCCTGTGCCTGGATGAAACGGGTTTGGAAGCCCAGGACCTCTGGGTCGGGTGTTAATGGGGCCGAGAGGAGTGCTGTCCTCGTAGTCCTCCTCAGGGACAGTGAACGCAGGGTCAGGTGAAGGGAAAACACTCGGCGGCTCTGTGGGCTGCTGCTGCTGCTGCTGAGATGATGGTTTAGGGAGGCTTTCCAACTTCTCAACTACTGATCCTGGTTCACTTTGATTCGTCCTCGCAGCTCTTCTTTGTCGTTCGTACACACCAGGATCTTTCACGTGCTTTCTGTCAAGTGTGTGTATCCAGGACAGACTTGTGGCTTCATGCGTACCGGGTGCGTCAAGTGTTTTATCCGCGTGTGCCAGTGGAACACCTGTAACACCCACACGGCCATTTTGAGACTCATAACCCAGGACGTTTTCCCCAAACGTCTCGGGCACGTTTAAACCGTCTTTCTGTTGTAGGTGATCATTAAATCCGTTCCTGTGAGCCAGGAGTGCCAGCGCGCGCTCAGAGCTAGTCCTGAGGGCATTATTATAGGAACGAGTGGGGAGGCTCTTCCCAAGCCTGAAGTTGCGCCTGTACGCGGTAGCTGTCGAAAGTTCACAACACAAGAGCAGACAAAATAATCCTGTTAATTGTGTTCCCATGTTTCCCTTAAACACTCGGAGAAACCATACTCAAAACGTGACTATCCGGTCTTTTATACATCCATCGATTCCAGCGACACAGTTGTAGCCCTGACTCCCCACGTCATGCTGTTTCTGAGCGGCTGAAGGATAAACTCCGCGGTGTGACTCTCAGCATGCCGATGGAGGAGCAGTGCATGAGTTTTACTCTCCTTTCCTCTGCTCCTGCTGTGATACAAACACCCCTTTCCAAAACAGCGCCACTCTGCGGATGCACACCTACACTGTAGCCAAAAGACCAGGCTGCAGCCTGCACAACGGGGCGGGGCTGCACTTTTTGGTGGGACTACACTCCGCCCATAAGAGTTAGGGGTTAGGCTCTCAAGGGTTCTGGGGTTAGGCGTCGATGTCATTACATTGCCACTAACCAATGAGACCAGTTGTGGGCGGAGCGATACGTGTAGCCCCACCCAAAAGTGCAGCCCCACCCCGTTATGCAGGCTGCAGACAGGACCGTCTCACACTGAGGAAAAAAGGTTTCCACTACAAATACCATTACAACCCATCAGCTGTTAACCATTACCAAATGGTTTCCATTACTTAATATGACATAGGTACTTACTGATATCCACTAGACATAACAGGCCACCAGAAGGCAACAAATTACCCAGTAGAGACCCATAGGGACCATTACAGTTTCCATTATAACCATTACAAATTCTATGAGGGTTTCTGTCCTCCCACCCAGCAGATTCTATAAGCGTCCCAGTATTATACACTTTCTCAGTGTCAAAAGTAACAGTAAGTATCACCAGCTGCTTTAAGTACTACAGTGCATCTCATCCTCATGGACTGCACCAGATTTGTCAGTTCTTGCTGTGAGATGTTACTCCACTCCTCCACCAAGACATTTGCAAGTTCTCCATCATGTCTGACATTTAAAGTCAAAATCCAGGAGTTCCTCTGGGCACTGTGCTCTCTAAAGCCACACCACCAAAGCCAAATGTGCCTGTATATGTATGTGCCTGCAATTTACAATAAATAAATATATAAAAACAGTAAAATCAAATCAAATGAAAGAGGCTCAGGACAAATGGCCACATTAAATAATAATAAACATGAGAACAAAGTTTGCTGGGCTGCTTTGGTGATTAACAGAAGAGACGACATGAATCTTGGAAGCAGTGAAGCTTGTAGTGCAGCTAATATATATATTATATATATATATATATATATATATATAGAGAGATAGATAGAGAGAGAGAGAGAGAGAGAGAAGCTTATTAAAAAAAAATATATAAAAGATTTCTACAGTACATTTTTCTCTAACCAAGCTTCTCTCTTTACCCATCAGTATTGTCAAAAAGAAGAAAAAAACTGAACTCAGGGGAAAAACTGAACCAAAGGAGAAAAGTATCTCAAAAAAGAAGTAATGTAGAAAGCAGTGAGGTGGACATTTTCAGTTTGTCCATAAATTAAACACTTGTTTCTGAATGCTGCAAAACGTTTTCTTTTTGCCAGCATGCATTTGCTTTACATTTCTCGTGTATAACTGGCACCTAAAAGCCAGGTGATGATATATACATTTTGGAGGAGAATGGTGAAGAGGCAGTAGGAATTGTTCATAAAAGGTAATTTTATGGATTGAAGGCAGCTAGGAGTTTAAAAAGCAAGCATTTTTATTTGACTCTGTCTATATTCAGATGAATGCCTCATAATGATCTGTATCAGTGCAGGTAGGCCATACATTATATGCTAGACCTTATTCCCAAACTGCAATAAAACACAGCTAGGTCATATAGCTGAAAATTATAAATAAATAAAAAATCACTTTATTAATGGAAAACAATGTACATCATACACTATTTTTTTTTAAATACACAAAATATTTTGTATAAAAATACATTTTGCTAATCTCACTTTTAGTTTGTCAAATTTCTAACTGAAGTGTGTTCAATCCAAAGGTGCAGTACTGTAGTTTTTTCATAGCATTCTTCATACAAAGAAAAGCTGGCCTCACTGTGGAGTGTAGAAATTGCCTCTTGCTTCTGTGTTAGTGATCTGGTAGCACACTTGATTGCTGCTGTTCTCTTCTACAGTGTAGGCACTAAGGCAGAGGTCCAACCACGGGCGCTCTGCTGTGGAAAAGAAGCAGAAAAGAAACTCCTTGATATAAAGAGCAGTAATGTAATATACATTTCTATTAAAAGTAAACCATAAGTCGGACTGGTCAAATTTTATTGAATAATTAAAGGATTATATTCGCTCCGAGTGCTTTCTGTGATTATTCTTTGTTTGGAGCTAGCAGAAATTTGATGACAGTAGTTGCCGTGATGACTTTACCCATGCTGCTCCCTGGTGGATGAAGCCTATCCATGGTGATCTGAACTTTATCCTGTGAATCCTGACAAGCTGATGTGTCAGCAGCCGTGACCTGGAAGAATCTCTCCTAGGAGAATCAGAGGATGAGGGAAAGAAAGATAGAATTTTCTGTCTTCCTTTGGAGAAGGAAAAACAACCTTGTTGCACAGAGTACACAAATAAGATCGGTCTACATCACTGATTATTGTTAATAAATAAACAGTTTGTATGATGCAGAAAAAGAGCTGCATTTTAATACAAATATAGGTGCATCTAAAAAAAAAAAATAATTGAATCATAGATTTTCCCCCCATAATTTAATTCAAAAAGTGGAATTTTCTACATTCATTACACAAAGTGAAATATTTCAGGTCTTTTTTTTGTTTTACTCTTGATTATGGCTTACAGCTCATGGAAATAAAAAATCCAGTATCTCAAAATACTAGAATAAAGAATTTATAACAAGAATATCAACCTGAGAAGAGCTCTAATCAGTTAATTAATTCAAAAAAATTTTGACTAAAAAGACCATTGCTCAGTGGTCCAAAGTCCTCTTTTCATATGAAAGTAAATGTTGCATTTCATTTGGAAATCAAGGTCCCAGAGTCTGGAGGAAGTGTGGAGATGCATAGAATCCAAGTTGCTTGAAGTCCAGTGTGAAGTTTCCACAGTCAGTGATGATTTGGGGTGCCATGTCATCCGGTGGCGTTGGTCCACTGTGTCTTCTCAAGTCGAGAGTCAATGCAGCATCTACCAGGAGATTTTAGAGCACTTCATGCTTCCATCTGCTGACGAGCTTTATGGAGATGCTGATTTCCTTTTCCAGCAGGACTTGTCACCTGCCCACAGTGCCAAAACTACTAGTAACTGGCCTGCTGACCATGGTATTACTGTGCTTGAGTGACCAGCCGATTTGCCTGACTTGAACCCCATAGAGAATCTATAAGAGACACCAGACCTGACAATACAGACGAGCTGAAGGCTGCTATCAAAGCAACCTGGGCTTCCAGAACACCTGAGCAGTGCCACAGGCTGACTGTCTCCATGCCACGCTGCATTGATGCAGTAATTCGTGCAAAAGGAGCCCAAACTAAGTATTGGTGCATAAATTAACATACTTTTCAGAAGGTCGACATTTCTGTATTATAAATTCTTTATTCTAATATTTTGAGATACTGGATTTGTGATTTCCATGAGCTGTAAGCTGTAATCAAGATTAAAACAAAAAAAAGGCTTGAAATATTTCACTTTATGTGTAATGTATCTAGAATATATGAAACTTCCACTTTTTAAATTAATTTACGGAAAAAAACTAACTTTTCCACGATATTCAAATTTTTTGAGATGCACTTGTATTCTTGTATCCATGATGACTTCAATCTAACAGAGTGAATATGCTCACAGCATCCTCCCAAATTAAAGCTTCAAGTGTGCCCGTCTCATCCTCTAGCTCAAATTTCATCAGCAAAGCATACTGCATCAGCTGCACGCCAAGAGCTGAGAGAGCAATGAGGAGAGGATAAAGAGAGAAAGAAAGAGATGAGACACATGTTATCACTGAACACAATCTGGCAGTAATGTTCATGAGAGGTAAATCGTATTCAGTAGTACTGTTATAAAAAGGTGCATTTTACCTTTGGCCACATTATGCTCATCCCATATCTCTACTCCAGAAACCTCAGGCTCCACAAATGTGGACCGAGAGCACCGTTTACACCTGGAAAAAAAAAAAAACCCCACATACACGAGACGAACCAGATCTCTGTAAACAGAGGTATGAAAACTACAGATTTAGTTGTGTTAATAGGCTAAAGAAATGCCTCAGTGGACTGAGAGCATTGATAATCATCAGTCCTTACCCGAAATATCTCTTGTCTCTTCTGAAGAGGAATGGGGCTGAGAAATCCAGCAGTCTCATTCTCTCGTCATCCGAGCACACAGGGACCACGTTGCTATGAGCAGCAGATATCACAGACATTTCCTCCAGTGTAACACCTATAGGAAACTCATTAAAAAAAACAAAACAACACAAAAAGAAAATGCACCAAACCATCAGCCTCATGAAGCAAATTTCACCACATCGAGCTGCTTCATTCATTGCCAACATCCTTGGAAAAGTCTGTCTTATTGCAGTGCACAGCTTACCCTGGAGAAACAGCAGCTGTGTGTGTGTGTTGCTCAGGACCATCTCACAGGACACGTGCATCCTAATGGAGTCCACTGAAGAGGTGACTGCCCAATGCTCACCGCACGGTTGATTGACTCTCAAAGCATCCTGGAATACCCGAGCTATAATCTCATCATTGGGGACCTCCATTCTATTATACAGGGACATTATGCACATCAGCTTTACAACAGCTGCAGGATTTCTCCAGATAACGTCTCATGAAAATGTATTACACTGAATGGTCGCGTGGTGAATCTGTTTTCTGCGCATTCTATATACCATTACAATATAATAGCTCTTTTCTATTGAACAGTGTGACACAGCACAGCATGGTAACAAATCTGAACCCGGGACCATCCGTATCTGCATCTCCATGTCTGTTTCCAATCACATGATCATTTTACGTTTATTTTTATTCTTATTTTATTTGTGAATTATGAACAGTTCATTCTGGTCCACTAATTTGATTGGTCGAGTGGTGTTCCAAAAGTGAATATATTTCCTATAACCACACTGGGAGGTTTCACTCTGGGTATTACTCCACTCGTCTGTGCTTGCCATGTAAAAATTCCACTTCCTAGTTCCTCGTTAGTGCTGTAGGTAATCACAGCCATGCCGAAATTCAGTATAACTGCACAATTGTGAGTACAATATGAAATAAATAAGGAGAGGTTTACTGCAGGTTGGTGCAATAACCTGAAGGTAGTGACTAGCAATAGGCATGAGAAATAAAATACCTTTCATATTTTCTGTGGCTGAACCTTTCATTTTGTTATATTCTATGTACAGCACAAACAAAACGAGCAGGAAGTAATCTGGGATTGCTTCCTATTCAGAATATGGCAGATTTTACATGGGTCAAGGGGAAGCAATGTAAAATCAAGCTACAACACAATAAGAAAATGATACTGTGGCTGAATAAATAAAAACTATTCTGAGGCATTAAACTGTTGGATAAAGAAGTGATGTTGCCTTTTAAATCCACCAGAACAGAAAAAGTGCTAAGGAACTTAGTAGTAGACAATCACTACACGACTATATTACTAGATTTTGTGCTAGAGGAAAATTGATTCCAACCTGTAAACTTATTATTATTACACATACATATACACACACACACACACACACACACACACACACTGTATATTGTGTGAGGAGTGTGTTTAACTAATCAATAGTCTCAATCAAAATGATATCAGAATATAGGGAATTTGCCACTTGAGCAACGCCACACCGTCCAGTACAAAAGAGCTATAATTAAACCAAAAGAACACCCTTTTCCACTTGTAGCACACCATGCTGCTAATTTAGATTTTATTTTCTTTTAATGACATTTCCTATTTCCTAATTATACAATTCCACGCCATTTGCTTATGTTATGACTTTATAAAAAGACTAAACATCATGTCTACATCATTACATATAGAGCATTATGAGACTCACAGTGTCGTACATTGCGGACAGAAGAGTTTGAGGCACTGGTACAGGTTCTGTGGTTGGTAAGATTTCACCTTGGCGCGAACGTGACAAACCACAGGTGCAGTCGAGCTCTTCACATGAGCAAGAGATACCTTCTGCAGCGTGTGTCCGCATGTCCGAACTGAACACACGCAATTACAAGCAAACGGCAAAGTAAATTTGAGCTCACCACCGACTACATTTCTAGCCTAAAACTGAATGGCCAAAAGATCTAATTAAGAACGTTCTGTTTTACCTGTATAAAAATCTTCATTGACCACTTCACCTGAAACACAGCAAAAACACTGTATTTATGGCTTTGCAATCTATTCAGTCATTATAAATGTCACACAAATGTAACAAATGAGGTATGCATTAAATGACCATTTAGGAGACACCACTGAACCCCTCACTGCGTCCACTGTGCCATGTGTATAATTGTCCACTGTGGCAACATTTATTTTGAATTAACCTCCTTGAACTCAAAGTAGTTTTATTTCAGAGTGATTTACATTGTAAAACTGAAATAGTTAACTGAATACTGAAATAGCTCCACTAATTCCGATCTAAAATGTCAGTTTTCCGATATGCAGAAACTATATTGAACAGTCAAATTTAGTTAGCAATATTCCCTTTGAAAAATACAAGTTAAGCATCCAGGTTACACACACACACTTATCATTTTAAGGAAAAAAATCAACTTTAAAATCTGGAACATTAAAATATACTACTTCGAACTTTGAACCAGGGAGGTTAACTTCAAATAAATAAATACACATGCATGGTTTTCAAAGTTTTCAAATTTCAAAATGGTTTTTAAATTCACTGTTTTTTAAATTTCATTATTAAGGAGTTCAATTGCTTTTCAAATCTTTATCTATTTTGTTTTTGCTTGCATACAGTATCTACATTTCTGTATACAACTCTATAGGGGGAACATGATACACACACTATATTACAGTGAGAGATACAGTACAGTGACAGATAGACAGAGGGATACAGATCTTTGCCTCACTGGGTTCAGCTCTGATGTGTAGAGGTTGGAATTGACCAAGAGCCTCGGGAGGAGTATACCAAACATCTACAAGAGTGGCATCATTCACCTCATCTTCACCAGCTACAGCTACATGACCCTCCAACAATCTGGACAAGTGAGAGGTAAGGAAAAGACAAGATGAAGCACTATTAGACCCTTTAGAGGCACAGACAGAGAACACTTGTTAATACCATCAGATTATCATCAAGTACATTCAAAGAAATCTACTATACTTATCAATATGCCAACGTTCCCCCTCAGTCAAGTATAAAACTTCAATATTAGGAGCAATTCCCTCTATTCAGAAAACACTAAGTGTCAAAACCATAGTGTGGTTTACCTCTTGAGCGGCTGGAGCTCGGGGCTCTCTGAGGGTAGCACACACAGACCTTTACCGTATGAAGTGCCGCCATGCAGGTGGAAGCAGAGGGAGCTGGCACAGTCAGCAGATTGCTCAGGAGCTCTTTGGGTCACAGCATGAAGATTGAATAGGCGCAGAAACATGCCAGGCTATACACACACAGACACACAGTTCAGGAGCAATAACCATTCATTTTACTTTAACAACCAATAATAATCATTAACTCTTTTTTAATGTGCCCGTTGCAACTAATAATGTGTCGAAACAATGCAAATCATCTGCAAGTTAAGCAAGACCACTAACAGCTTGCTAATATTCTCCAGCAGGGGGCAGTCTGGTATTAAACCTAAAGGACACTTTTATACCACATGGGAATGAATCATGGCACACAAACATCTACACTAGTGTTGTTCTTAATTGCACATCCTAGTGTGTGCATGACAAAAACACCATTTCATGATTTTTGTTTTTGTTTTTGTTTAGTGGGGTGCATAAAATGCACAAACCATCTTAAAAATACAAAAAAAAACTCAATAGCCAGCAGGGTGCGGTGTTTCATCACAGCATACCTGCCTCTCTATACTGCAGCATACGTCTTCTGAATGTTGCAAATACTCAGGTGTGTAGGCCGAGACGAATATGCTACAAGTGCTTCTATAGGAGAAGGTGGTGATAATGATATGCACAGACTTTTTTTTTTTTTTGGACAAGCTGCTGCACAGCCACAGAGACCCACTGGCTATGCAATCTACAAGACGTTCCATGTGCACAGATAGCAATGGTGGCATTACTTGGGCTGACGAAGCAAAAGGAAATAAAAGAAAGGGGGGGGGGCAGAATGCAGTTTACTTTTCACTCAGTGTGCATTGTGAAAGTGTTCACACAGCTTGCAGTTGAGAAATAAAGAATTCATTAGACTGCTTTCTTTAAGTCATTCACCATGCAAGAGTTACGTTTGATCACTGATGATGTGCTGGTTAAGAAGAATCATGAATAAAACTTGGTGCTTTCAAAGGAGACACACTTCACAGTGGGAGTGCATGTCTGTCTGCCTCACTCGGGTTGTGATATGAGACCGAGAGTGTTCGGACTATGATATGAACGCAAGCGAGAGATAGACGTGGCGGCCCTCCTACTTCACTCTGAGTGACAAGCAGCAGTCAGAGAGCTTAAACTCATGGGATTTCACTTGTCAGTCAGTCTTCTCCTTGTGCCTCCGGACCAGGAAACGAAGACCAAAATAGAGCTCCATACCAGAGCACTGAAGCTGATATTCACTACTTTCTGCACCAATTATTTACATTCTTTGGTCTCAACTCAGAGAGTTTACCTTGTATACAGCCATGATTTTCCTTTGGTACTTTTGGGATTTCAGTAGTCTAAGAAGGCTGTAACAAAGTAGTAAATTCACAGCCAGAGCTGGATATGCTCTACTTGCTAGAGTCTATTTCTCTCTACCTGCAGAACAAAGTTAAAGCTTTGTCCTTGCCATTAGAGTTTATACCTTCGTCCTCCTTCGCTGCCTTCTCTCCAGCCTTCTTAATAGCACGGTGATTGGGCCTCAGGTTTTATAACCTTGGTAAACCTTGACAGGCTAACATACCAAAAACAGATGCTCGTTTCACTACAGTTCTTTCTCTGCCAGAGTTGAAACTTTAGCGTCATGCCAATAGTGCTTTGATTGCTCTATACTTGCATTAGTGCCTTGCAGTACAAAACTCAATTTGACAGTGAAGAAGTGCAGAATGATTTATTGGCTTGCGGCTGTTTGGGGTGACGGTTTGCCAATAAATGTGGGAGAAATTCTTGCATTACAAATGTTGGCTGCATAAGAGTAACAAATTCTGCAGCATACAAAAAACAAATCTCACTGTGAAATTTAAGCCTTGTCCTTGTTTACCGGACAGGATTTGTTCTAATGCGCTAATTTTCCATGTTTGAGTTCAGTGAAAGCATCTTGTATCGATTGGTTACGTGACACAATCAAAATTAAGTAACTTGGAAGAAAACCTAACTTGGAAGAAACACAATGAAAGGCAGTCCGATCATTTTTTGCATATAATGTAGATGAGGATCCAGTTAATACCGGAGTTATACCCTCATTACAAGAGTTATATTTGATTTACCAGAGTTATATTGCTGGGTATACCTGCAAATCCTGGCATTCTTGTGCTCACTAATTATAAAAGAAACAGTCATAAATAGCTGAATGCCTGTACACCATATTATTCCATACATTTTATGCCACTTGGCATCATCACTGAGACATTTCCAGTCATTGGGGTTCCTGACACACTCATTCATGAATTTTTTTTTTCTTGCTCATACTTCCTCGGATACACCTCCACGTCTCACTTGTCTCAAATGGATGCAAGTGGTGCTACCAATTAGGAATGAAATTAATGTAGAATTATACTTGCCTTATCTTAATGTTTTGTAGAGTCTGCGCATGCATGTACAGTTATAATGGGTATGAATATACTGCACACTGTTCATTTGTTGGGCCAAAAAAAAATTATTAAATTAAGTGCGAAGATCCCTGCAGTGGAACTTACAGAGAACTGCTAGAATGAGGTAGTGCTCTTACAAAGACTGCAGGTCCCAGCATCGAAAACTCTATTAACCTCAGATTTGCAGCTACATACAACTGGATAACTCGGTATTCACTGGATCCTCATCTATACAGTATGCATACAGACATTCAGCGTACAAAAAAAAAAAAAAAAAAAAGTTTCCACAAAGTCAAACCAATTCGCATAACACACCAATGTGCATGAACTACAATATTAACTCAAATCAGCACAGACTGACATGACTTCTTTAGGATTTTAATATCTTGGAAAACATGTACTATTGACCACACTGCTAATTGGTCACAAGCTATTGAACACATGGCGAAAGGTTTCCATTTAGTAGACCAGATGAATAGGGACCAATGGACTTTGCACAAAATGTAATAATTAATGAAGTTGTAACTTACAATCTCTGACTAGCAAAAAAAATAAAATATTTAAGTTACAGTTAAATAATAAATATGGGCTTAAAAAGTGCAGTCTCTCATCTTTCATTTAAATGCATTCACATCCACATTGGAGGAAGGGTTTAGGAATTACAGCTCTTTAATATGTACCCCCTCTTTTTCAAGGGACTGAATGTAATTGGACATTTGACTCAAAAGCTGTTTCATGTACATGTGTGGGCTATTCCTTCATTATTTCTTCATCAATTAAGCAGGTAAAAGGTTTGGAGTTGATTCCAGGTGTGGCATTCGCATTTGGAAGCTGTTGCTGTGAACCCACAGCAAGCGGTCAAAGGAGAGCTCAATGCAAGTGAAACAGGCCATCCTTAGGCTGCAAAAAAATTTAAATAAATAAAAAATTCCATCAGAGAGATAGCAGGAACATTAGGATTGACCAAATCAACAGTTTGGAACATTGACAGAAAAAAAAAAAGAATGCATTGATGAGCTCTGCAACAAAAAAAGAGGCATGGACGTCCACGGTAGACAACAGTGGTGGATGACTGTAGGATCCTTTCCATGGTAAAGAAAAACCCCATCACAACACCCAGCCAAGTGAAGAACACTCTCCAGGAGGTAGGCATATTATTATCCAAGTCTACCATAAAGAGAAGACTTCACGAGAGCAAATACAGAGGGTTCACCATGAAGGTGGAAACCATTTATAAGCCCCAAGAATAGAAAGGCCAGATTAGACTTTTCCAAAAAAACAAAACAAAAATAAAAACATCTAAAAAAGCCAGCCCAGTTCTGGAAAAGCATTTTTGGACAGAAGAAACCAAGATCAACCTGTTCCAGAATGATGGGAATAAAAAAGTATGGAGAAGGATTGGAACGGCTCATGATCCAAAGCATACCACATCATCTGTAAAACATGGTGGAGGTAGCGTGATGGGACGGGCATGCATGGCTTCCAGTGGCACTGGGTCGCTAGTGTTTATTGATGATGTGACAGAAGATAGAAGCAGCTGGATGAATTCTGAAGTGTTTAGGAATATATTGTCTGCTCAGATTCAGCCAAATTCAGTGAAGTTAATTGGACAGCGCTTCACGTTACAGATGGACAATGACCCAAAACATACTGCGAAAGCAACCCAGGAGTTTTTTTTTTTAAAGCAAAGACGTGGAATATTCTGCAATGCCAAGCTCAGTGATCTGATTTGATCAGTCACATTTCACTTGTTTAAGACAAAACCTAAGGCAGAAAAACCCACAAACATACAATAACTGAAGACAGCTGCAGTAAAGGCCTGGCAAAGCACCACAAAGCAGGAAACCCAGCGTTTGGTGATGTCCATGGGATCCAGACTTCAAGCAGTCATTGCCTGCAAAGGATTCCTGACAAAGTATTAAAAATGAACGTTTTATTTATGATTGTTAATCAGTCCAATTACATTTGAGCCCCTGAAATAAGGGAAACGTGCATAAAAATGGTTGCAATTACTAAATGTTTCATATGATAATTTTGTTCAACCCCTTGAAGTAAAGCTGAAAGTCTGCAGTTCAATTGCATCTCAGCACTTATTTCATTTAGAGCCAAAATTATGAAAATAGCGTCATTGTCCATATATTTGAGAACCTAACTGTCTGTATGTTTTTTATATTATATATATATATATATATATATATATATATATATATATATATATATATATATATATACACACACATATATATACACATACACACACACACACACACACAAATATAAAACATGGACACTGCCATCTACTATAAGCAAATTCAATGATCCAGAATATAAACTAACTGCATATTAAGATCACCACTATGTCAGTCATGTCCTACAATAAAACGAATTATAGCATTTTAAGCAGTTAACCATAAGTAAGGACACAAAACAAAACTGACATTCCCATCCAAACATTCATTTTCAGCACTGTATTGCAGATGACATTCTCCCCAGCTCTCTGATAACAGAAAGAATAGGCTAGCAGACTGACATCATCATCATCATCATCATCATCTCCTCCTAAGCTTTTGTCAGGTTTTGGAAATGCACAAGTGAATGACTGCAGCGCTCGGTTCTATTCATCTCTGTCAAAAAAAGTGCCGTTGTGTCAGCAAACATTTTCCAGACACATTAGCCAAAATGCCTTAAACCATCGTTTCCTAAAATAGTACACCACATGTGCCCATAGTCCCATTCAATAAAAACACGACCAACTCAAGTTCTCTTTTCAGTAACACTTACACATTCATTTGTTTCGGTATAAACGGTGATTGGTGAAGAGGAACCCAGTTCCCTTTCGCATCTGGCATGACTCTACATGCAGAACAGCAATTAATTCAGTGTTTTCTATTGTTGTCTTTTTCTTTATTCACCTAATACACATTCACACCAAATTACATAAGCATACCTATAACCCACTCTAGGTAGACATGTGTTATCAGCCTGCTGTCTGAGGAAATCACAGGCAGGGAGCATGTGTGTGTTCAGTCACTCTCTTTCTTTCCCTGCATGAATAATTGATAGTCAGATGTGAATACAGACAGGATGTCACACCACTGTGAGCCAACTCCAACCACTGAAAAATGCCACTTGCATATCTTCTAGTGCACTTATTCCTTTAACAACTGTATCTTAGTCAAATGGAAATAAAAATCTCAACAGCCAAAGGTGGAAAATACTTGCCATATTTATATTTTATTCGAGCGTTATTAAAACTGAACACTTGTACTTGTTCTTCGATTTCCAAGAAAAAAAACCTTACATTTGACGTGTTTGGCACTTAAATTTAGACCAGTAGACAATCACAAAAGGTCTCTTCTTCTCTCATCCAGCCAATGACCCTATGCTGTACATCAGTGGTATGGGCTCAGTTTAGTATTCAATCAATGTATATCAATATAGAAAAAACTATCAAGATTGTGCCATCATCTTAATCATCTCAAAAATTGTGCCAATTCATCATCAGCTTTTTTTAGGCTACACATTGTATAGCTTATAGCGCTAGAACTGTCTGCGTGTGTCTAAACACAGACAGCTACCAAGTGTGGAACCTGAGGATGAACATACCTGGCTCTACCTTAGTAAATTGTTTCATTATGCTGGAGTGAGTAAAGACTGGTATAAACTCCTTTTCCTCTCTAGAAGCCATGAACTCCATCTAATTTTAGAGAGCATGCTGCTAACTGCTAACATTAACTGGTGCTATTTAACCAAGTTAGCCGTTTCTGCTACTTTGGCTTCTTTGCAAAAGTCAGGTTAGACTAGAATCAATTCTAGGAGCTAACAAATTGCTAGGGAAGTCAAATTCTAGCTCATTATTTACATGATATTTTACTTTTGATTAATTCATTGTCAAATGTATCGTTAGTCGTGCATGTGAGCAGCAAACGTACAGAGATTGATGTAAATGGAATAGTTGCTTTAAAACATAAATCATCATCTAGCAGGAAACCGTTTTCTAATGTTTCTATTATACCTCACATGACAAAAACTACTACTTGAAGGCTAAGAACACCAAAATTCTGTGTGCTACAGTGTTTTGGGGAAATCTGTCCCTGACTGCTTCCTTTCAAGCTTGACAACTACATTAATTATTATATCCAAGTACTGACCTTTTTTTAATTAGCTAACAGGTTCCAGACATAGATTCATTTCATGCTATTACTCCAGGCATTCCTTTTCAGATGAAACACTTGAAACTGGCCTGGGACACATGATGTAAATGGAAAAGGAAAACAGATATAAGGTATCTTAGGGTAATTTTTTGATATTCAGAAAATCTTTGGGGCTTTCTCCTCTAAAATAGAAACCCCTGAGATACAGTATTATTAATTCACTAGCTGACTACAGTCACACACTGATGTGACGAGTGAGACAGTTATTAGGATCGTTCATGTGTAATTGAAGCTGCTGTATAGCTGGCTATTAGCAACTCTGTGCGACACGACGTTGTGACTGTGCTCTGAATCACATGCAGTGTGTGCGAGACCCTTACAGTCAGGACCTCTCGCTGTTACCGTATTGATTTGGCCCTCTCTTCACCAGCGTAAAGCTCTCCCTCTCAGTCTGCGTAATCGTAATGGCCTGCTTTATTCACTCTATTATTCACTCCTTTCCAGTATAAAGCTCCAGCACTTTCACACAATACTACAGATGACAGGGGCACATATATTGAGAACAGTAACAAAATATTGCTATTATTTAGTGAATAAACTGTCTGAAAAGAAATACTAATCAGCAGGCATTCATTAAAAGGCATTTCCTTCCATATCTTAACACTGTACACAAATAAATGTTTAATGGCCCCTTCCGGTCTCCGGATTTGAACTCTATATAAAAGGAGCTACAAATATTTTGCATGTAGCTGTGGTCCAACGCTCACCTACAAGCGTATCCAGCCTTGTTTTAAGTCCTTTAATTGTATGGGCGCCATCATTCCCCCACTAAAAACTAAAACATAGCAACTTTAAGCATATAGCGAAGTAGTTATCAAACAAATATAGATCAAAACAAGCCGATGAAAGATATTGAAGGATAACGCGCAACAAATACCATATTCCGCAATCAAAAATGTAACAAAATTAAGACCATTTTAAATGCATTGCAATAAAAATGGCTTGTTTTATGTTTTTCAAAAGTAAAACATTCAAACTTACCACAGTGCAAATTTAATTTACTATCTGTTTTTTAAACTTACTGAACCCTTTTATACAAGAAAAGTTAAAATGCTACAAAGTATTTTTTAAATGAATTAAGTCACAAGCTCTTATTGATGAACTATTAACTAATATTGGGGGATGTTTTGTTTTGTAAGCTGTTCTTAAACAAACTATGTAAGGAATAAAAGAGTATGAGTTATCTCATTGCTGAAAAAAAAGCCGAGCTGGTGCGAGACAGCCTGACGTGAAGCAGAATGTTCCAAAGTGTTTTATTCCTCTTATACCACAACAATTTGTCAACGATTACAATTTTTCATTTATTAAAGAATGCCATGTCATACTTTTAACCTTTACATCTAAGATTCTCTTTTTTAATTCTCTTGAAGCTAATTAACATCAACAACAATAACAACAGCAGCTTGTCATAATAAGAAATCAGAAGGCGCAGCATCCCCTGGTCTGAAGACGCCCTGGTGGCAGAAAACTTACTGACACCCAAGACTCCTTCCATAAATGCGAAATAAATGTCTCCTTGCAGAAATCTTCATTATAACAATGCAACCCAATTATTTTAAAGCTTAGATTACATGGAGAGTCCAATGTTTCCCATACATCTAGTCAGAAGATAAAATCAAGGCAATGCACATGTCAGGTGTGTGTGTGACAGCGATTCAGCTGGTACATCAAAATTCAATGGAAGACTAGCAGTGGCAACTTTTTCCCTAACTGAACAACAAAATGGTGTGCATGGCAGGGTTGCAAGGAGAAAGCCGATGCTCTCCAAAAAGAACATTGCTGCCCGGCTGCAGTTTGCGACAGATCATGTGGACAAGCCAGAAGGCTGTTGAAAAAATATTTGGTGGATAGATGAGAACAAAATAGAAGTTTTGGTTTCAATGAGAAAGGCTATGTTTGGAGAAAGGAAAACACTGCATTCCAGCATGAGAACCTTATCCCATCTGTGAAATGTGGTGATGGTAGTCTCACGGTTTGGGCCTGTTTTGCTGCATCTCGGCCTGGACGGCTTGCCATCACTGAAGGACAAGGAATTCTGAATTATACCAGCGAATTCTACAGGAAAATGTCAGGATATCTGTCCATAAATTGAACTTCAAGAAAGTGGGGCATGCAGCAAGACAGCGACCCCAAACACAAGTCATCTACTAAAGAATGGTTAAAGAAGAATAAAGTTAATGTTTTGGAATGGCCAGGTCAAAGTCCTGACCTTAATCCAATAAAAATGTTGTGGAAGGACCTGACGCAAGCAGTTCATGTGAGGAAATCCACCAACATCCCAGAGCTGAAGCTGTTCTGTATTGAGGAATTGGCTAAAATTCCTCCAAGCTGATGTATAGGACTGATCAACAGTTACCGGAAACGTTTTGTTACAGTTATTGCTGCACAAGTGGGTCACACCAGATACTGAAAGCAAAAGGTTCACATACTTTTGCAACTCACAGATGTAATATTGGATCATTTCCCTCAATAAATAAATGACCAAGTATAATATTTTTGTCTCATTTGTTTAATTGGGTTCTGTTGATCAACTTTTAGAACTTGAGGTTTTAGGTCATATTTATGCAGACACACAGAAAAATTGCCAAACTTTCAAGCACCACTGTATATAGTTATTTATTTTGAGTAGTTATTCGTTTGAAATAAGTAGTTTATTCATAAACCTTTGTTTGACTAGTTTATTACTAAACCCGCACAGTCATACGCCGCACTAACCACCACCACAATTAAATTCTCAACCTGTGGGAAATACTGGAGTCCTGGGAATGAGTTGTTACAATAGAAACAATACTGTATTAGAATGAGTGCATTAATATAAATCAATCATTAGAATTACAGCGGACACTATTGTCAGAGCTGCTGTTAAAGAAATTAACCATCACTTCTGACCAGTGACTTTCAAGAATCATCAGTGCTGTGGTATGAGCAACATTACAGCAAGATGAAGTTGTTTGTGAATTTGACACCTGGTCAACACTCCACATTTTAAATGTCAGGATTTAATAATGTACATTTAAACCAATTTTTAAGCATAAGCCCTATTGAACTCTAAATGATTCTGCTTCCTTAGAGTTTTGCTGGCTGAGATGTCAAAACTTTGTCCAATATATCAAAATTATTTCTTTTCACCCAGAAACAATCTTATAATAGTAAGGTCCAGATTTCCCAGACACAGTGTACAGTCCCATATGACAATGGCACAATTGCAGACAACAAGGTCAGACAGAAGTTATAGAACTACACAGGCTCTTTGGAGATAACCTTAAAACCTTTGTTTTACACCCAGTGCACAAAATCCTACACCCTCACAACAAGGTAGGATCAACACACTAAAGAATATAAAGGCAGCCACAGCTATACAGGTCCAAAGAAAAGAATCTAAAGTGTTAGATTTAAAGCCAAGGCCAAAATCATACTGTTCCAAAGCCCAAGATAACACAAAAAGAAATAATAATCAAAAAAAGCCAAGCTCTCTCTGAAATATTAATACAAAGAGAGTAAAAGTAGAAAAGCTGTCAGTAGTTTGAGTCTTTATTCTTTAAGCATTTAGAGAAGACCTTCAATATTCAGTGATTTTATTGTGTACATGAAGTCAAACACTTCCAAGACAGATTAAAGTTCCAAGTGTCCATCTGATTAGAAATGAAGGAAACATTTATTTTAGGCAAAGTAATATGTGAAGACATTTTGGTTTGAGATAAAAAGATGAACATGAGATGATAGATCAGAATTTCTATTTTCATTTCCTGATATTTACATCTAGATGTGTTAAACAACTCTGAACATGGCACCTTTGGACTGACCGGTGCTTCTTGTTGCCCAGAATGGCTACTCTTGGTTTGATCCCTGGGTTTCACCGGTGAAGACTGCATTTGTTTTTTAAAAAAAGGATAAACCAACATGAAGACTAGGGAGCTGTCTATGGAAGAAAAGCAAGCCATTTAAGCTGAGAAGAGAGAGAGAATTGGATTGCACAGGCATTCGGCACAGCTAGTAAAACAATTTGGAATATCCTGAAAAAGAAAGAAACCCCTGGTGTACCAACAACCAGACACAGGTCAGCCTAGGAAAAAAAAATGGAAAGTCGAAAGTTGAAAAAGAAAGGATCTGCTCAGGATCCAAAACATACAAGCGCATTGGTTAAGCACGGTAGAGGTAGTGTCATGGATTGCATGGCTGCTTCTGGAATAGGCTCACTAATCTTTATTGATGATGTAACTCATGATGGTAGCAGCAGAATGAATAGAGGTCTACAGAAACATTTGGTCTGCCAATTTACAGAGAAATGCATCCAGTGTAATTAGGGGAAACTTCATCAGCTAGCAAGAGAATGACCCAAAACGCACTGCCAACTAAACAATGTACTTTGTGAAGGGACAAAAGTGGAAGGTTTTAGACTGGCCAAGTCACTCACCAGACCTTAAAGGAGTAATTGCTCACCCTCATGTTCTGCAGGACCAGGAAGCATGGCACTGTTTAAAGCAGAGAAAGAGGGACGCTGTATACAAACTGAGTCACATAGAACAATCTTTGTAACAAAGATGTCTGCAGATTTCGACATGGAGGAGGTATTGCATTTTTTTTCTGCTATTGCATCAACACAACACACATGCGTCGTGATTCTCTCAAGAACACACCTCCGAGATCTATGTGGAAGTGAAGCTATTTAGTGAATAAAGACTTGATTTAAGTTTTTTTTTTTTATTTTATTTATTTTTTTTTTTATACGCACACAAAGCATTCACATCGCTTTATAAGATTGGGATTAAACCACTAGAGTCACATGGGTTACTTTTACAACCCCTTTATGAACCTTTTGGAGCTTGGAAGTTTTGGTCACTTGGACTGTAAATGGAGGGACAGAAATCTCCCAGGTTTCATTCAAATGTATTCATTTGTATTCCGAAGATGAACAAAAGTCGTATGGGTTTGAAACAACATGATGGTGAGTAACTGATGACAGAATTTTCATTTTTGGCTGAATTATCCCTTACAACCTGATTGGCGGTGCATTTTCTGAAAGAAACTGTAGTACAAGTCTGGAAAAGAATCACAAAAGAAGAATGCAACATTATTTCAAGTAAAGGGTATGCAACCAGCATTAATTACTTTATTGATACTTTACATTTGCTCACCTACAAATTGAGTGGGGTCAAACCTAAGGTGATGTAAATATCAGGAAATTAACAATGAAATTCTGATCTATCCTCTCATTCATCTTTTGAGATCAAACCCAAAATCTTCAGAGAATATAAAAAAATAATACAACTGGCAGTGTTCCAATACATTTGGAAGAACGACCACACACACACACACACACACACACACACACACACACACACACCTTTTTTCCCCATTCTTATGTCTGGGACATTGGGTTGAAGACTGTCACACAAAGTCAAAAGGCAATTCTCTGAACAGGATTTTGCTCAATTCTGAAGACAAGTCTTCAAAAAAGTATAACCATTTGGAACAATTCAAAACAACTGAAAAAGAAAATTCCTTACAATTCAACTAAGGAAGAGGGACTGTCATACATCAGTGATTACAGAAATGGGTAACACACATATCCTAAAGGTGACAACACTGGAAAAGCGCAATCCATCTTCTAGAGCCAAAATCTGACAGCCTTGCACATACCATACAAGAGAAGCAGCTCAGGCTTTACAATAGGTGGATGAAACAAAACAAACACAAAAAAACTGCAGTTAAAAAAAGACAAATTACTAATCAAAGAATGCTTGCATATACACACCACTGCAACCAGTGAGGCCTGGAAAAGCAAGGAAATCAAGTCTCTCTCCTAAAACTCTACTGGAAAAACCTACTGCACAACAGATACCAGTCGGAGAGGTGACACAAACACATGCTTATTTCACCAAGTACAGAACAGCAGCTACACAAGCGGCATTGTCCGCATACGCCTGCATCCCTTTTGCAAATCCAGATGATTAAAAGTGTTATCCACTAGATGGCACGTCCATCCAGACGATATCCATATTAACCTGTGAAATGATTTCATACCAACAATTCAGGGACACTTATTTGTCATTACCAAATCCATGCAGCTGCCCAAACACACGGAAGCGCTCAGTTAGTTTGTCTACAAAACTTCCCACCAATGTCACGACTCTCCTCATGAGCTATAGCTCAAATCGAAAATTGTGACATTTAAAAGTACTAATCTACAGCATTCAAAAGATAGACACTTTGTTAGGTTTGACTGACAACAGTCACCATATTTAGGAAATTACTTAGTGTTGATGCCCAAACCTGCTTGGAATTGTACAGAATGATGTGCTTTGCTTCTAGTTTGAAGCAGTTTGTTCAGACTGTTGTGGACATTGTGCTATACTGCCCATACAACGTATGTTAGTACTGCATCATGCACATATTTCACATAAATTTTTACAGACCTGCCAAAAAAAACAAAAAAACAACCACCACCAAACAAACAACAAACAATCCACAGATTACAGGCAGCAAGCATCTTGTGTATATGCAGTTACAAGTACATATAAATCCAGCCTAATGGGATTCTTTCCACACAGAGAGCAAGGCGAATTATGCTCTCCTGGACTCCCAGTGACAGGTGACTCATGATCTCCTGACGATATAGCAAACACTTCTCAGTTGCACCACTGGTTTAAATATGCATATTGAGATATCTACACTCCAAACACAATTTTTACAGCTGTACAAGTAAATTTCTTCCAGCACATGAAACATTATTGGTGCACTTTACAGCTGTGATCATACCATTCATTTTTAATAAACTGAGACCGAGTCAAAGGATTAGTTATCGTAACACAAAGCTCTGGAAGCAACATATTATTATACATGCATAATACAGTTTTTCCATATGAAAGCTATTTTTCTTGCTGCCCACATCTTCACAGCTACAGTTTACAGCAAGTTCATTAAACATTTATTATGATGAAGCGCTACATTTAATCCAACCACTGGAAAGAAATTTTTCTTCCTTACCTTCAACTTACTGGCTCCCTCCACATGGTTGTCGTAGACCAGAACGTTAGCGATCATGTTCTCTCGATCTTGAGAGGGACTGGACTGACCCTCTAAAGCATCTGGAGCCACGGCCACGTTAAGCAGAGGGTGCGCACATTTTGTCCCATCCCAGACCTGAGCAACAAAAGTAAACCTACTGTAGGTGCTAGATTATCAACAGGCACTTTCACAAATGAACAAAAATAATTTTTTTGTAAAGCGTCCAACAATTTCTGTGGCTATGGGAGATGGCATCTTCAGACTTGACAACCTCAAAGAGCAATAATGCTTAGTCTTGTCCGTCTGTGGCGTTCCTAATAAATATAAATAACTGTTAACTATATGTGTCTAAACCGGACTTAAACTATGTCAAACATACATTGATATATTTTATTTCACATTCTCCATTTACATTGACAAAAAGAGAGTGTGTTGTGTCAAGCCATGTTTCAAACCCCATGAGCACTAATCAAAACAATACTAATGAGAGAATGGGGGAAAGGGGGCAGGGCTTACAGAGAGGGTCAGTTAATATTGGTCAGTAAATATTGTCAATCATTCCAGACTCCTATATCCATTGCCTCATCTGCCTTCACACAGAGATGTGCTACTTGAAGCTCCTGACCTGTATCTGCATGATATTTAGCAGTGTGCTGGTGTGACATGATTGGATGATAACTGCATGAATGTGCAGGTGTTCCTAATAAGGTGGACATTTAGTGTATATACGATAATTCATGAGGCCTGTCCTTGAGAAGACACTGAATTTCCTCTTATATCTTAAAAAACAGATTAAAATAATATTATACACACTAATCTCTCTCTCTCTCTCTCTCTCTCTCTCTCTCTCTCTCTCTATATATATATATATATATATATATATATATATATATATATATATTACACACACACACACACACACACACACACACAGCCATTACTGTGCAAAGTTTTAGGCACATGCAAAAAAAAGCTTTAGAGCAAAGATGGCTTCAAAATAATGAAATTAAATATTTCTACATTTTTTAAATATACCGTAAACAGCAGTGAACAGTAGTCGAAGTCATAAAATAAAAATCTAACACAAAAGTTTATACTAAAACCTTTGACAGTACTGTGTATGTATATCTAAGACGCCTATATGTGTAATGTAAGACTTCTAAGACAGTGCAACAGGGAGACAGGAAGGACAGCCGATCGTCCTTGCAGTGTAAAATTACATGTAACCATGTGTCACCACAGACGTGATGGAGAAGTTGCAAATGCCTTGGTGGGAGAGTGGAGTAACATCTCACAGCAAGAACTGACAAATCTGGTGCAGTCCATGAGGATGAGATGCACTGTAGTACTTAAAGCAGCTGGTGAACACACCACATACTGACTGTTACTTTTAATATTGACTCCCCTTTGTTCAGGGATTCATTATTCCATTTCTGTTCCTCAAATGTCTGTGAAACTTGTTCAGTTTATGTCTCAGTTGTTGAATCTTTTTATGTTAATACAAATACTTACACATGCTAAGAAATTTGCTGGAAATAAAAGCAGTTGAATGTGAGAGGACGTAAAATATCTATACAACTCCAACATAATGAGAATTCATATATGCCATGAAGTGTAATAAATAGTCTCATGTACCACACCTTAAGTAGCATGCACCTGGTATCCATTCTGGCTTTAGCTAGCAGCTGGCAGGTCAAATCAAAAAACATCTTGGGGTGTACCGAGGACAGGGGGACAGTGGACTCATTGGCTAGAAGTTGGCTTGCTGCCCACTGACGCAGCTCCTGCACTGCATGTTTATCGGCTTCACCAAAATGAAAGGTCCTACTTGATGTTCGTGGCTCAATAGGGCTGTCAATCATCCCATCAAATGTGATGGTAGACCAGCCTAACGTGGTCAGTAGAGTCATGGATCCGTTGAACATCTGAGCCTGTGTACATAAATTCCAACGCACACTTTGTGAACATTTAAATGACTCACATATTGCTTAAATAGACCTTAATCAACAGTAATCGTTGGGATTGGAGCACATTACAGTGCTTAGCACTCAAAGTACTTACAACCTAAGTGGGTGTAATCAAAGAAGCACTTTCAACAGTTTAAATCTAGCCTAGTTAATGTGAGTGAAGTCTATCAAATTTGGCAAATACACAGTCCTCTGATCGCCTCACCTTCACTCTGTGAAGACGAATGATGTCTCCGATTCTGAAGATTTTAGGATGGTCCTCGAGCCTTTCACTGAAAATGGTGCAGCTCACTTTAACATTTGACTTGTCTGTGATCTTCAGTGTAGAGCAGTAATCTATAGAAAATCAATGTGTCCATGGTGATCAGAGTGGCTTAGGTGCACAGAACTGTCAATATTACCTTACAAATCAGCTTCAATAGTAAATTAAATGGATAAAGAATGAGCACCAGCACATATCTTGACTAGATATTGAATAAGTATTTACCCTTAAGCAGTTCAGTATAAATGTAAAGCACCAATAAAACCACTGCAACAGTTCTAACCACTATAGGCTGGTCTACATTTGATGGTGGGATAAAACCAATGCAACAGTCCTGTGTGCGTGTCTATCGATCGATAGATAGAGAGATGGACAGACACACAATTACATTAAAACCACCTGCCTAATATTATGTAAGTGCCTGTCGAGGCATGGACTCTACAAGAACTCTGATGGTGTGCTGTGGTCTCTGGCACCAAGACGTTGGCAGCAGATCCTTTAAGCCATGAAGCTTGCGAGGTGAGGCCTGCATGGATCGGACCAATTTGTCCAGCACATCCCACAGGTGCTCGATCAGACTGAGATGTGGGGAATTTGGAGGCCAAGTCAACACCTCGAACTCTTTGCCATGTTCCTCAAACCATTCCTGAACAATTATTTCAGTGTGGCAGGGCGTATTATCCTGCTGAAAGAGGCCACTGCCATTAGTGAATACTGTTGCCATGGAGGTGTGTACTTGGTCTGCAGCAATGTTTCGGTAGGTGGTACGTGTCAAAGTAATATCCACATGAATGCCAGCTCCTGAGGTTTCCCAGCAGAACACTGCACAGAACATCACTCTGTTTCCACCAGCTTGCCCAGGTAAGCGACACACACACACCCAATCGTTCACGTGATGTAAAAGAAAACGTGATTAATCAGACCAGGCCACCTTCTTCCATTGGTCCAGTTCTGACGCTCACATGTCCATTGTAGGTGCTTTTGGCGGTGAACAGGGGTCAGCATGGCCACTCTGACTGGTCTGCAGTTACACATTCCAGTATTCAGCAAGCTGTGAAGCACTGTGTGTTCTGACACCTTTCAATCATAGCCAACATAAACTACTTGTGCTACAGTAACTCTTCTGTGGGATTGGACCAGATGAGCTTACCTTCGCTCCCCACATGCATTAATAAGCTTTGACCACTCATGACCCGGTCACCAGTTCACCTTTTGTCCTTCCTTGGACCACTTTCATAGGTACCTGTACTAACCACTGCATACCAAGAACACCCCATAAGACCTGCCATTTTGGAGAAGCTCTGACCCAGTCTTCTAGTCATCAAATTTGCCCCTTGTCAAAGTCACTCAGATCCTTATGCTTGTCAGTCTTTCCTGCTTTCAACACACCAACTCCAAAATCTGACTATTCACTTGCTACCTAATATACCCCACCCCTTCACGGGTGCCACTGTAACAAGATAATCAAATGTTATTCACTTCACCTCTCAGTGGTGGTTTTAATGTTATGGTTGATCGTATATTAAATTGACCTTCCATTATTCATTCATTAACTATATGGTACTCAGTAATATTACTATTTATTTTTGCCTTATTCATTATTGTTACTTTTATGTGTTTTGTTAACTGTTCTTGAGGAACCTTCAGATAAAGGGGGGGGGGGGGAGAAGAAAAAAAAAAAGTTAAGCACACAAAGAAAATTATTCCAGTAACAAATGAGTACAAGTAAGAATGCCTGATATAAGAATAACTAATAACCATCACTAGTGTTTGTATCATCACATGCAGGTGAAATTATTTTCAATTAATATTTCAAGGAATGACTGAGTACCTAAGCATCAGTCTCATTACAGCACAAATGTTGCCAGATGGAGTCTCTGCAATTCATAAGGTTAATTCATTATGCAACTCCAAACGGTTATTTGCTTTGAAAACAGCAAAACATTCGCATTTGAGCAGAGTAAAGAGAGCAGAGAGTAGAAAATAAATGAGAGAATAGAATTAAACAGAGGAGAAAGAAGCTGAAAGTCGCAAAAAATAAACAAACATATTTGCAACATTTAACGATAAGAAGCATTAAATCAGGTTTATTGTTTCAAAACTCTTCTTATTATTTCTGCTATGACCTTTTACAGTCAGCACTGATTTAAAATGAAGTGGTTGCCTCTGAGCAGAACACATGTGCACAATGCCCAATCCTCTGTGCTGATTAAATTGGGGAAAAAAAAAGAGCCTGAACTTTCTCTGCTCATCTCAATGATCCATGGACAGGAGCTTTTGACTGAAATGAGGATTGATTTTCAGGACTTTACAAGATACCAGCACAACACATCCTTTAGAAGGATCAATTATCCGAATGTGTCGAGGCACACATAATTGCAGCTGGAAGACAGAGATGTCTGCAATGAGAAAGTGAGAGAGTATATGAATTTCTTTCCATGAGCTAGTGGAAGAGCTGTAATTTGTTAGTGCTACCGTTTCTAATCGCTTGCTGTAACCTATACCACGTCCCACGGATTAGAAGGAGGTCATGCTAGTGTCCCAGACTGAGGGATGTATAGAGATAGGAGAGACGGGCAAGAAGGAAAAAGGTCAGAATGAAATCAAGAACCAAGAAGTTAAGAACTGTGCATTCAAGAGTTCTTTAAAGAGGTTCAAAGTAGTGCACGCACTTTGATCATATAATGCCTATGATTAGTATGAAAGCAAGCTGAGGATGACTGATCTCTGATAAACATGAAGCACTTCAGCCAACAGGCATCCCTTCTAAGCTGCCATTCTGACTTCCATGTATAATGTGAGAGTGTGCAAAATCCAGACCCTTCAGAGCCATCATCCTATTGCCTAAGTCCTGTTTCAAACAGGATATGGAACAGAACAAGCCGACTTACTATCCCAGGGTATTTTCATATAACAGCATGGTACAAAGTGTGTTATTTCAGCAATATCACAGCACTTTGCCAACTATTATAATTTTGATTCATTACTGAACATGGCATTAATTTAAACAAACACTAAGTAATACATACGTCATCTTAGTTTGTTAACATTACTCACTGATTATTAATGCTGAAGTTCATGGGATGGTAAATGTTCACTACTGCAGTAAAAAATGTAAAGCAATACTGATTTTTTTGTCATATTATTCTAGATGATACCGCAGACAGGCCTTACTTTGCATTTATGTAACTATTAGACACTGGATGCATTTTTGTGTATTTTATGCTTGTGTTTATGGAAGGTGATGATGGTTTACTGTCATGCCTACTAGCTATAGACGTTTAAGCACGCTGCCGAGATCTATCTTTCCCTCAGACTCAGCATGAGCTTAAGGGCACAAATGACAATAAAACACATTATTACTGCATTCTGGGGACTCACCTGTGCCTTTGGTGGGAAAAGGCTGTTTGAAGAAGGTCACCACGCCATACACATTCACTATTCTGCTGGGTTTCAGTTCATTTAAAGGGACATATGTGTACCTGGACTGAATGTAGAGAAAAGAGTGATGCAGAGGAACAGTGATTCATGTGAATAATAATAAACAATTACAGGAGCATACTGTCAGCTTCTCCTGAATGTAATCTGGTAGCATCAGGGTGTAAAAACTTTTTCAGTCATACAGTACTTGTGAAAAATTTGAACACACCTAAACAAATAAGGCTTTTCTTTCACTTATTATTATTATTTTTTTCTTACATATTTTTCATATGTTGAAATAATCGTGAATGCATCTAAACAATGAAAAGAATTATGCAGTGACCAAAGTCTTAATAACAGCTTAGCCCACTGCTGGCATTCTGTCAGGAGCTTTATGAGGGGACCAGCTGGGATAGTTTCCCAACAGTCTTGCTGATGTTCCCACATATGCTCAGAACTTGCTGGCTGCTCTTCCTAAGCTCTAAATAAATTTAAATTAATTAATAACCCTATTTGCTGGGGGGCATTTATATGGACACAAAATGGAAGAGTGCTATATAAATAAAGATTATATGTTTAAAGACTTATGTTACAGACTTTAAGTATTTATATTCACTTTTGGAACAAATTTGAAGCATAAGCCTTTAAAATTTCTCCATGATTATGAAAAAAACCCATATTGGATCATGTTCAAACTTTTGACTGGTACCACAATCAGTGTGAAGGCAATTGCACAGGATTAGACAAACAAGCATACAATATACACATGCATAAAAGACAGACCAACACTAGATTTGAAGTACAACAGTTCAACCACACATTAACATTCTGGAAAATAACACATTAACATAATGGACTCGGCTTCCAAATGGGCCATGTAAAAATCAAGGACGAAAAAAGGGGAGCTTTTTGTAATATGCAAAAACATTTTTATTATTTAAACAAGCAACTGGTAGTTTGGCAAGGAGTGGAAATGGCCGCGTTGCCTTAAGAAGAGCAGCGAGATGGAAATCAGTTGCAGTGCCTCCAGCTATAGCAGATGATTATAGTTCTTATTTAAACTAAAGCATTTTACAAAACACAATTTATGGATTTTGAAAGTCTACTTGTAATAAGAGTGATCCATGCATAAACACAAATATTTGCCAATAAGTTGTGGTAATATATTTTATCTGCATAATTACTACTTAACAAAAGGTCCAGTCAAGAAGTAGTACTACCTCTACTGCTACAGAGTACATACAGTAAGGAATTTAAGCTAAAATATCCTGAAACATCTTCCATATCAATATGCAACCAAATACAATTATGGATTTTAATATAAAATGCTCCATTAGTAGCACAGAAACCAAGCAAAGAGTTGGAAAGGATGTGATTCGGATTAGTCAGCTCCCTATTATATGAAACTGCAATCTGTTTTATATAAAAGGAATAAATGGCACAGACGAGGATGCGCCTGTCTTCTCAGACTAGCTGCTCTTTATATGCAATCAGCTTATTCTTTGCCAAGAAATGTAAAAATGCATAATTGTGTAAGCACATCTGAACTGTATTAGCTATATTTCTTCTTTGAAACGCAGTATCAGACTTACTGACTGCATGTAGGCACATATGCAAGCAAACACAGTACCTCTGAGCTGACAACAGCAGGCAGACTGGAGACGACAACATTAGATGAATACACCTGTGAAACACATGGCATGAAATCAATCATATGCAAATACTACCAACCGTACATGCAGTGTTGTATCTTCTTCTGGTTAAAAAAAACACAACAAGCGATTCAAAGATTGCGGATTTCAAACAGAAACGCTCGTCATTATTAGCATTAGATACTCACATACACACAGGCATCAGTGCTACTCATCTCCAAAAGACACGGATGCAGTTCGTCAGTCTGTTCAGTAGGGGACTTGCTGATGGTGAAGCCAGACAATAAGACAATGTCCTAGAGCAATACGCAGTGGAACAGACAAAAAGATAATCAAAAACAGCACAATGCCATTAAATTGATCTTGAGCATGGGGATCTTGAGCTCAGGGAATCCAATCATGCCTGGATTTGTGGACTTGAGCGAAGCGTCTAAAGCAGGGGTCTTCAAATCTTATTTATAAAAGGATTTCATTCCGGTCAAACAGGAGAAACATCTCATTGTTGTTTGAAGATCAAGATTAATTGATTAAACATGTAAAAATTCTGACAAAATACATAGCTATGTTTAAAGTCCCCACAAAATCTATTTTTAGCTGCGATTTGATTTCGTATGTCGATGTATTTCCTTCTGAAACGTGAAGTCAGAGTGAGGACATGCTGTACTGCTTGAGTGACTTACACAACAGCGTTTGAGATACGCCACAACGACAAAGCTAACCAAACATGACCGAGGCAGCCAGCTAGCTAAATATGGAGAACAGCGAAGAGATTAACGAGAGCCTTTTATTTTCTCTTACTGATGGACAAACCATGACGCTGTATAAAGACAGAATTGTGTTCTTATTCTGTCTGAGGAAGTGACATGTTCCAGCCCTGAACAGCCCTAGATATACTATAGTATTGATATCCATAAGACTAAGGGACAGAGACAAAAAGATCTGAAACAGCAATTATGCTTCAATGTTGTACACATAACTCACACTACTCAATCTGAATTTTCCACTTGCTGAACTACACACAATGGCCGATGCACAGTCTGGTTGATTTTTACTAGGTGCATTCACTGTAGAGTGGGGGAGGAAACTGGAGTACACAGGAAAAAAATAAACATATACCGTGAAGAACATACAAACTCCACGCACACAGAGCAGAGGCGAGAATCAAACCCCCAACTCAAAACAGTGAGGAAACAGTCCTAACCACTAAGCCACTGCGCCCCCTCAGTTAAACAAACATAATAAATAAAGATGCTAGATCTTTCACATGTGATGTGAGGACAAACCACATCTCATAGCCAAAATTTTTGTTGGGGATGCAAACATACGCTACACGAAAAATTTCCCTTATTCCCCTTAGCCTGTATTAAAGTAACTAGTTAAAGCTGCAGTATCTAACTTTTTGGTTAAAAATGAACAAAAACAATTATTGCGCAAGTACGTAAAAATAAAAATCAGTGTTCAAACTGTCAACTCACCTCTACTCCAAGAAAACCGCATCCGCCGCAACCATCGTCAAGTATTGAAGCTAATATATAACTTATATGAACACCTCAAACCATCAGTTTCATCCCCGCAGAGGTGTAGTGCTGAAGCACATCCCACATAAAGAAAATAATTCTGCAAGTAACCTGCAGTTTTATGTTTCAAACAGAGATGGCGATAGAGAGGCAAAAATTCAGTTCTGCAGCTTTAACTAGTCATTACATTAGGTTGTCTACCACTTTTTAGCGTCGTTGATTAGGTTTCTTGGCAACACACTGCAGCTTTTGAATGAATGATAGCAGAGTCCAGTGTGTCACCTGCTTGGCTGGAAGAAAAGTTTAAAATATTGGCACGTTCCAATCAACATATTATTTCAGATCAAACACTTGTGTGTTTAAAGAACCAGATTAGTACATTTGGTATGATCATCTGTCTGATCAAGTTCGCCCTCTCTCTAAACCCACAACGTCTGCTGTAAAACTTTTTACAGAGGCTCCAGTTGGCTAGCTTCTTTGCCACACCCATGAGCATTTATCACACCTGAGCATTAATCACACCTGAGCATTTATTTATATATATATATATATATATATATATTTATATATATATATATATATATATATATATATATATATATATATATATATATATAGCTCTATTCAAATGTCTGCATCCATAATATAACAGAGCAGTGTTGCTCTTTCTCTATATTAAAGATAACAGCATTTGAAGTGGATGCCTCCTTTTTCTGGACGTTTATTCCTTCTTTATAAATGCAACAAAGCAAACTGACAAAGCGGAGCACGACGCACTTATAAAAGCTGCCACGTGTCTACTGTAATCACATACAGGGTTTTAGCATCAGCTCACATTACAAAAGAAGTGCTCATTCCACAGGCTATCTGGGAGCTTAGCCCACTCCACAAACAAGAAGCCAGAGAGTCACGCTCAGCATAACACTAACAATAACACTGAGGATAAGCCACAGTGGAGGGCTCCTGATGAAAAAGCAGCTCTTGGACTAATGAACAAAACGAGTGATAAGGCAGTCACAAGGGCTTGAGGGGATAGAAGGAGAGGATCCAGAGAGCAAAAAAGCAACATTTCATAAAGCAAAGCAGCAAGGCTCAGATTAAACACGTCACTCAGGGAGGATTTTTCTGTCACACAGCCAGAAGGGAGGCAAGCCAAAGCGATGATTGTGCTGTGTTTTTATTTTCAGTGCTACTACCTTGTTTTTAACATCATATTCACACAAATGATTACTTCAGAAGACTATTAGTTTGTAACTTGTTGACATTAGGATTTAATTACATGTAAACAATGTTTAGAACAACAACTGTTCAGAATTATAATAAATACAGCATTTTTTATTATAGGTTTAAAAACACCTTTTTAATGCATATGAAGAGTGGAACTCCCATTGAGTAAAAGTATTAAATATAATCCTATTATGTTTTAATACTATTCCTGCAGAGCGCTTTCTTTACTAATGGTATTAAATTTAACTAAGTCAAGCTTAGGGCTCATCCCAGCAGGAGACTCATCAACATCAACACAGGTTTCTTAAAAGGTAGTTATAACACGTTAATGCAGAGCCTTACCCCTTGACTGACAGTCTGTGAAAAGTCCTTCGCCAACGTACCAAAAAAAATGACCCCGATTGATGTGTGTTGTGATGAGTCTGAACTCTGTGTGTCTTTATCTGAGAAAGAGAGCGAAAAGAAAGAAAGCGACAATAAACATGCATAATTTACAAAAATCTAAGTAGTTAGGATCAATTACTCATCTCTCTCACACTACAATCACAAACAGAGCTATGAAACATGGAGAGAATGCTTTAACCATACCTAGCACTTGGTTTAAGGCTGCACAAACAATTATATTGAAATTGAGATCTCAATGTGTTACTCGATGCAATTCAGTTCAAGAAAAGAAGTTGATTCTGCAGCAAATGCACTCAGGTAACCTTTGCATGAAAGAAGAAGAAGAAGAAGAAGAAGAAGAAGAAGAAGAGGTGTACCACATTATCTCCTGCATGCACCTGAAGTGCAGCGAGTGTACAGAAGAAAAAGAGGAGGACCGCCGTCAGGAAGCTAAGCTGTAAGTGGTAATGAGAAGGAACAAATTCATCCTAATCAAATGTTTATTATGATGTACTAAATATTACATTTCCAGTTACTAAACAAATTCTGACAAAACGTATGAAATGAGCAGCTGGGGTGAGTAAAGGTGCGTCTCAATCAGCTCTCTAGCGCCCTAGGTGGTGAATCAGTATATCGTGTACATGGGTTCAGGGCACTGGTAAGGACCCTGGCTCACTACATATTAGGACACTGATGACTCGATTTCTGGCGTTGTAAAACGTCACCATGGACCGATATCTTTAACATTATTTTATATAAATGTGTTCGCTTAATCACAAGTGTTTCTGTTATGGTACTTCAAACACGATCGTCGGCTAGCTAGCTGATTTTTAAAAACATTAAACACTTAAAATTCGTTAGATTCAAACAAACCGTATATAGACTGTCAAATAAAGTTAAAAATCGCTAATGTAAGTAATCATTTGAGAGCTACAACAACGATAACAAGCAGCTTACATTTGTAGACGAAGTTGACTGAGAGTTCGTCCGGCATTTTTTTCCTCCAGCGGAGAGGCTTCAGAAAACATGACATCATTTCCAGTGAGGGAACGTAGTGAGCATCGATTCTCCCTGGTTTTTGTGGTGCACTGTGGGTTTTTTGTTTTTTTTTTCTTCTTCTTTTTAAGAGAGCGAATGTTCCAGTGCACTGGACGCCCTGATCAGTGCCCTGACTTCTTAACCAGGGAGCTGATTGCGACGCATCTTAAGTGAAGGCTGCACATGCTGTCTTGCTCAAAACTAGCCAGTGATGCATTACACACACAGGGCATGCTAATCAAGACCGATTTTCACCCATAATTTGCCATTAGCAGAAAATCAGAAACGTCTAATCATTTAACCAGCTTGTTAATATTTCTTTCAACTTTTGGAGGACACCCCATGCTCTTGGGACCCTAACGTGAACAGCGGTTACTTTTGCTCAGCACAAAAGGGTCAGTAAGTTTATAATACAAAATGCAGACTGTAAGAATGCATTATATTCAGACCTGCCCTTACTGGGGATGACAAAGGAGATTGCTCTTCTGGAATATTTTTAAGCGATAACTCATGCGAAATGCGTGAAGCTTGGCAGGTCTGCATATTGTTCGTATTGTCCCAAAAAATTGATCAACGAGTCAGTCATGTAGCGAGAACCGTGATCTCAACTCTAAGGAAATGTAAAGTCCCATTACATCAAGAATTGTGCAGCCCTGGTTTATGTTCAAATCCTCTTAAACCAAATGCAAGAGAACAATACAGAGGGCATGCAGGGCAAACAGCATAGACTGCATGTTTAAGATCATTCGCGTAATAATCTGCTAGCCTGCCTCTCCGGATCAAGGGGTTCCTTGATTTCCTCTAGCTCTCAAACTGAAGTTTCTCTCAGGGAGTAAAAATGATTTGTGCTGTCTATCATAAACCTGCTAGTGCCTACTATAACCTCGGAATCAAGGCCACAGTTCCAATATAACTACCCGCTTCACAGCGGTCTGCATTAAACAGGCTTTTGGGGCATTTTAATCAGACGCTCACCTTGGATAACTGCCTTTAGCAGGTGGTCTGTCTGTCTGCAAGACACTACAGGGCCCTTCTGAACCACTTCACCCTATTTAAAAGAACAAAGAGAAACACAGTGCAGTCAGGCAGCCAAGGCTTTGCTTTGTTTTTCTAAGCTGATTAGTTTTATTTTAGGAGAATTGGAAGAGGCGTGACATTAAGGGTACTAATTTGCAACCTTCACACTCCTGTGCACGCAGTCAGATGTGAGTTTGAGGTTCGATATGGAGATCCGCCGGACGTGTGGAGGGACTGTAGTGTCCAGGTCAGAAGCGCGTTTCACCACATGGACACGCATTGCTCTTATTATCTGTTATGAGAAAAACGAGAAAGAAAACAGAACAGGAAAAGACGGTAAATTACCGGCAAGCAGAGACGCTACCCTCGCAGAGGGGACGATAATAACCTGTTATATTGATGACCAATTCAGAATAAAGCACTCGGAGTCTAGAGCTGTACAATATGGACAAAAATAGCAAGTAACAATTTCAGCAGCATGCATCATGTACTGGGGTAAGAGTGCATGAGAGGGTTTTTTTTTTTTTTTTTTTTAATTGTAGCTTGTGCACTTTGGTACAGACGACACAGTAATGTGAAACGCGATGAGAAAAAAAAAAATCACAGCTTTTCAGCACATTCGCTAATTCTGCTGCTTGGCTTCGGTGTTGTTCTGCTCGTGGCGACAGAGAGAGAGAGAGACACACACACACACACACACACACACACACACACACACACACACACACACCAGGGTTAACTTATCCTGAGGATGATGTTCCCACCACTTTTTAATATGCCTGGTGTTGTCCCCACCACAAAGTTGAAAGTGCAGTTCATTAAAAATCTTCTATATAATATCTCATAACAGAAATGGATCTGAGCGCTATATTATTTTAACCATATTCACAGTGTTTGTTTCTCAAAGAGTCATCTGTAATAAAACACCTCCTCTATGACACAACTAGAAAAATTTCACAGCATAAACCAGTTCCTAGCAGGTTTCCTTTCCTGCAAAGTCGGGATGTCTGCTTCACACACAGTGATATGATCACATTACTATGTTATTCTTCTATTTATAGAAAAATACAACCATGAAAAAGCTGGCATATGAGAAAAGGTTCCAAGCTGACAGTAGCTGTCATTATAATGGGCAATTTAATCAGCTCCCGGGATTGCATTCTTTGGTTTGCTTTCCTAGTTGAATGCACAATGTAGGTGAAATTTTTAAAAGATTTCCTAAACATCCATCATTTTGTGATTGCTGTAATTTGTGATTTCAAAAGTGAATGTGAACGCTGGTTAAAATGGAATCCTTGTCATGACATTTTCTCTGGGAGACGATTTTGATACAGGAAACTAAACACACTTCAGGAAAGCTTCAGAAATTGGCCTGGATACTCATCATGCAAGGTTCTTGATTATTATTTTTTGTCCTGTCATTGCTTTTGTTGCCTGATCATTTCAAAACACCAGTACATTTCAATATATTCAACATAAATGGTGAACCTGCAGTGTGTCACGATAAAATATTGCCAGCATTAGTTTGTCTGAAATCAGAAATGTTTTTTGTTTTGTTTTTTAATCACAACAGGGCCGTAAACAGACCTGGGCATTGGACGCTGTAGCCCTGAAGAGTTTTTCTTTAAACCCGAATAATTCCCCGCTTGGGGTGGTTTGTTACTACATAACTGAGCAAGAAGACGGCAGTGTAGTAATTTTGTATCTTCAGTGAACGAGCGATGCGTTTTATCTTCAGTGAGCAGAGGTAAGACCACCATCGGTCTGCGTGAAGGGAAAATGGATACACATCAACTTTTTTTAACCGGTAAAGGGGTTGACAATGAAATCAGTAACATCCTCTCATGCTGAGCCAGTAAAATAGTGTGTGTAAGGGCATTTTCACACCTGTAGATCTGCGCTTTGTTCCGAAATGGGGACTTTTTGTATAAATACAATACAATGTTGCATTTTCTCTTTGGCTCGGTTCAGGCGACATTCCAACGCGTACCAAAACGTGTTTATGCAAGTCACACGTGACTAAACTACACTGGTCAGAGCGCGCCGTTCCAAGGTTCCGCTCGTCGCGGTCGTCCATCCAGATGGATAGACAGCAGCTCTGCGAGCTTATTGTGGTTCTCTTTTTAGCTGTAGTTATTATAATTGATCTAATTTGAAATGTTCCACAGAATAATTAAAGCCTCCCTCATTGAGATGCTCGCTAACACTTTGCTTTTATGCGTTTTTCAACGCTATTCAGAAATATGTTCGTCAGACGAAATTTCAATGAGGTACTTTACCTTGTCTTTGGTCCATATTAAACCGTGATTCATGTTGTGAGCCATTAGCAAAACTAAAGTTTTTTATGTAAGGTGGTTCCCATTAAGCATTGCTACACAGGTTGGTTTGTTGGTCCGTCGGGTCGGATTGCTTTCTCACCACAAGTGAACTGCTCGAGTTCGTTTGCAATCAGGACTGATTGTTTTGGTGCAGATCTGACCGCAATTGCCATGTGCATATATGTCTAAACGAACCGAACTAAGGGAGAAAACAGACCAGGTTCTGAAACAAATGCTCCAAACAAGCCAGGTGTAGAAACGCCATAAATGTCTATGAGTTCCAAGTTACATGAACAGGGCATAAGGACAGATACTGTACTCTGCATGGCACTGTAGCAGCTAAACCCACACAGTGATAGCTTAGTTGTGCCTCCCCTTGGCTAGTGACATCAAACTAGCCTAGTGTTAGATAACCAAAAAGTTTTATATTTTATCGGTCTGGTAGTCCTGCAAACAGTGATAACATCCCAGGTAGGTTTTATGATAAATCATAAATAAAACTGTCCAATGTTCAATTTTTTTTTTTTTTTTTTGCAATTAGCCCTTACAAAAAAAAGAAAAATATAAATGCATGCAAACAGTCTATTTAGAAGTATGTTTTAAAAACTTTTTTGATGGAGAAGAATCTGGGCTCAGCCCTGAATGATTAACAGTCCAACTAACGACCCTGGATCACTCCAATGCAACTACTGACCAAACCATTATTAGAACACTCAGAGGGCAGATGATTAGACTATGTTACTCGGAGCAGAATAATAAAATACTCGGTAGAGTGCTCATTTACATATTGCAAAGTTTCTGCGATATCAGTATCACTATAATATTTAACAAACGATATACTATGCAGCTCTAGTATTTGGTTTTGGTTCTTTTTAGTACACTGATTTTTCCACCACCTCGACAAAGCACCTTGAGGAGAAAAGAAAGGCTGAGGACGTGAGACTTGAGCCTTGTAATGAATTCCAATCTCGCCTGCCAGCTTCGCACCTCTCAGCACTCTCTCATATTGCTTCACGGTTGAAATCATAATGCCGTGCATTTTGCATAGCATAATCAGAGCCCAATTAGCTAGGAGTTAGCAATTTATTCAAGCTATATTAAAAGCACAAACATTCTGCATGGTCACAGACCACACAAAAAATTCTTCCTAACAAGTTCCCTGCGAGGCCGATAATTCACTGCCCTACAAAAAGCCACTTAGTTACAGCAGTATTCTCTAAACTTAAGCAATAATCAATGCTGATTAATTGAAAAGGCGGTCTAGATACAGCTTTTGTTTCCACAAAGTCTAGTTAATCATAAAGGACAAAGCCACATCTCACTTCTGAATGAACTTCTTTTCCTAAAGTAGGAAATAAAGGCGAGAAATCCCTCAATGGTCATTTTAGAGATGTCCTGGTCTGTGTAAATTGTAGGGCTGGATAAAAAAAAATTTTTTTTTAAAAATCGATTCTCCCATTTTAATCGATCTTCAATTTAATGAAACGATATAGAGTCGAGGAAATCGGTTATTAATGCACGTGCTTTACAAGATAGGAAGTGAATATTATCTGTAGTTCGCCTCTCGTCCTGAACATGTCGCCATCTTTCATGATTTGAATTTTGAAAACGGTTCTATTTCTTAAACATGTTTTAAGTTGTTAATGACTTTCACTGTTGCACATTTACAATGTTTTTATGTTTATTACAGTAATGTGCTTACCTTGTGTGTACTGTATACACATATTTATGATTTTGTTACAATGTTTGTTACTTAAAGTAAAAAGTAATTAAACATAATTGTGTGGGTCCTATTGTTAATGCAAATGTGTATTTAAATAATACAGCCAAAGAGGAGGATTTCAGTTACAAGCATTTACATTAAAACCTGGATTCCATGTAAAACTAACATTTTAAATGAAATATTGATAACTAATCGATATTGAATCAAATGAAATCGAAACCATATAAATAAGAATTGAATCGCAAAACTGGTCGCGATATCCAGTCCTAGTAAACAGGCCTTATATTCTGCATAAAAAGCATCTGTCAGCTGACCAGAGACCTCTTCTATTGCCCCAGGGGCTTTAAATTCATAAGAGTTGTACCATTATCCCTAGCAGGCAGAAAACACAAACCGAGACAACTCGGGTAAATACGTGACCTCTATGAGAACCTCTGATGTTGAAGTCCGGGCCTAAAGTCCAACATGATAGTCTTTAAATACTTGATTTTTAAAAATGTATTTCTTACATGTATGAAGAACCTAATAGATAAAACTTATTTATTACTGGTGAAGGGGATAAAGCTGGACACAGAATTAGCATTGCTCCTGGACAGATATGTAAACACAACCTGTATAAAGATTTGCATTGTTTGAATAGCAGCTTAAACCAGAGCTTAAAGCTCTTAAAACATCATTACAAAGAACAACAGGAAAGCATCCTGTAGGTACTGTTGATCATTCTCATAAATCAGTAGGGGTTTAATTTTTGTGTTTATATCATTATAACCTTGTCTTCAAGCAGTTGAACATTGGGCATGCTTGAAAGTGATGAGCTGCAAGTCATAAGCTGTGTGTCAAATGATGTACTGTACACTAATGCACTATGTATTTATGTCCTTTTAGAAGGGTAGTATTGTCTCAAATGGAACATTAGTGGTTCTTCACTAACCAGAAGTAGAAGCCGTTTCCCAGTCGATGGCAAATGACATCAAACGCACATAACGTGACGCTGCTAGTTTTAGGAGAATACCCAGAGTCAACGAAAATGAATTTCTTCAGTTTACGGTTTATGTCAATGTTACCGTTTATGCCCAACATGACTTTTTTGGATTCGGAGAAAATTTGAGGCAGCGTCCACGCCTGGTAGCTCCTCCCCTCTTCCGCTACGCAAGTTGCGACCATTGAGTGCATGAAGTGTCAAACATTCCACAATTTTTTGGGAGGTGAGTAAGTGCATCATCCAGGTACTTGAAATGCACAAGTGGGAGGGAAAAGAAGAAAAAAAAAAAAAAAAAAAAGGTTCAATAAGCCTTAAATCACCCTCAACCTAATTTCAGTCCCTCCAGGATTTCACAATTTTGCGGCCTCAGAAATGAACAAAATCAAACAAATTCCGCAGAATTAGGAGGAGCGTGCAATATGTCAAAATTATAGCAGATTTTCTGCAGATTTGGGCCAAGACATGTCACGTGACATCATAACTCGCATTCAGCCAAAGCTCCCTTCGATTCACGTGCGTTGAACATGTGTACAGCTAATAGGTCTCATTTAACAAGAAACATCACTGCAAGAGACTGTGCAAAGCAATTGCGTGCAACTGCAATTTCACCAACGCAAGTAGTTTTCTCACAAAAAACACTGCAAGTTGCAACGCAAATTTTGAAAAAAGCTGCTGCAAAATCGAGCATTTTTGACCGCAACAATCAGGAAAAAAAAAAGAGAGAGAGAAAAAAAAACTGTGCGAAATCCTGAATGGACTGCAATTTTACCTCATCTTTAAAAGAAACACTTAAGAATTCAAATGTGTCTAGTTAGAGATTCTGGAAATTCCAACAGAGTTCACTTGAAGAGACTCAAAAACAAAAGCTCATATTTGTTTAGTTGTGAAAAACAAGTCATAAGAGCCCGTTCCTAACAAAAACTGAGCAAAGAAGTAACGAGTAATTAAAGGTCGGACACATTTCAACAATTTATATAACACATCTTCCTCTGTAATTTGTCTATGAGAGGAGCACGTTACATGATGTTAGATGAATTAACTGAAATGGTTGAGCCTATGAATATTCCTCTGCCCCTCTCGCCAGCTAGTAATTGAAGCCTTCAGAACGGAACACAAAAGGAAACGGACCAGCTCAGACTGAATAAGATGCAACTGTTCAGCATGCACAATAAAAATCTTTTTTTTTTTTTCTTCCAAAAACAGAAGAAAAATCTAATCATAATGAATTCCCAACTGGAAATCTTCACTCCAAACAAAAATCAATTAGCCCAAGCAACAGACTAGATTAAAGATTTTATTAAAAATAAACATGGCACATCTAAAAATAACAGACTCGTAAGCAAGCAGCAGAATATTCTACTGTGAAGCGCAGTCCGGTTTGGACGAGCAGCAGAGATGCACAGAGTAAAATGTTTAAAGCTGCAGCGTGTATTCGATAATACGAGCAGTTTTTTGGGGCTGGAAAATGGTGACTATATTTAGCACTGTGCAAGGTGTTCACTCTACACCACAGCAGCTCTGAAACTCCACAACACTAACATTCTTTAATTAGTTAAAAGACAGGCTGACGAACATGAATTGAATCAAATAGAAAAATACACATCAGATAATAACAGCATACACCTGAAACACAGATCCGAGAGTAAAAATGTACACACCACAAACAGGGTCGTGCATTTCTTTCTTCCCTTTGCCTTTTAACTAGTTAGTTAAAGGTTCTCAGCGCCATTAAAAAACAAACAAACAAAGAACTTGTGCTTGAGCTAGCTGCCTACTTTTAATCCACTTAGTAAAAATCATTTTCCCATCAGCCAGACCGTGTCTAGATATAGACAGCTTAGCTATAGGTGCATCATAAGTTTAAACCTAGCTACACACTAGAGGTTGACCGATAACAGACTGTTGGAGCTATCCGTTATCTGCAAAAAAGCGACGCCGATAGTTTTTCCCGGGTCCGTCCGTTGCGGGAGCGGCTGAGAAGGGTCCGCTGTCATTATACAGTACGAGTGCTGCCTCTAGAGGCAAAATAAAAACCATCACTGACAAATTTTGTTGTGTTATTTGAAGTGATTTTTTATTCATTTGGGTCATCTCTATTTTTATTTGTTATTTGGAGAGTTACTTTTTTCGTTCCGTTTGGATGTTTATCTTTTATTACGTTAATATGTATGATATTTTTACATTTATTTCATTTTTAAAAAGTACAGTAAGTTTTCATGATACAGTCAGTTCTGTTGAATTTTATAATAAAGTTCAGCAATATTTTACTTTGAGTGTTATGTTTTCATTCAGTACCAATTTTAAAAACTACAGGTTGATTAATCGGATATCGACAGGAACTGCACAACTTAGTTATCAGTATCGGTAAAAATCCATCTGTAGACCTCTACTACACACCAAATGAAAACTGACTTGCAAACAGCTTCGAAGGAGTATGTTATTGGGTCCTATCTGGCTGTTGAAACTACTTGTCCCCTGAAGAACTATGGGGGGAAAAAAACAAACAAACAAACAAACAAAAAGAATAACCCGTACATAAATTCTGATTGTCTCACACACCTGGGTTTCTGATTTGTCCAAATCTGGTACACCAATAGTGTCATTAAATTCTCACATAAGCATTTAATGCACAGTAGGCAGTTTGGGTCACTCCTGACTTGCCACAGTCATAATTTCTTGAAATGTATTTTGATTTGCCATTAATCCACGCAGAGGAGAAAGGCTCTGCACAACCCACATCACAAGTTAAAGGTAACCTCATTTGCAAAAATCCAATCTGATGGTATACAATTTGAGATTTAGGAACCTCTCTATACAGAAAATGCTACTGCAAGGTACTCAGAAGAAAATTAAGTAATGTAGCTCATGCTGCACACTTCTCCATTAATCTGACAGCTCAAAGGGCTGTGTTCCAATCTGCAAAGCTTTACTCAACAGAGCGGCAGGTCTGCGTGACATCTGACAGTGTCGGCCATATGAGAAGTTAATTCTGAGAAGGTACTGTAACTGCAGCAAGTTAGAGGAGTAGAAAAAAGGCATACCAGAAAGTGTCCGAGAACAGCGGCTAGCTAGTGTGTGCAAACAATAATTAATAATAATAATAATAATAATAATAATAAATCAAACTCGTATGTTATGACACAGTTCATCTAGATCAGACGTTCTAACTCCTCTGTCTGGCTTCGGTCTCCTTTTTCTCGGCACGTGCATCGATAGCAGTAGACTTTTATGGCATTTAACCATTTCATTAATCTTTTAATCATATTAAAATGTTTTATTAAACATTTATACTCCACAGGCCTTTTCCTGCCTAAGGTTATGGCGTGATGTATGAGGAATGGATCCAAAAACTTGCACCAAATCAGACCCACATCAAAACGCATGTTTAAAAATGTAATGTTGCTTCAGTTTCTCCTATTTTTTACCCAGCAATTTTCAGTCTAGCTGCATGTTACTTGTGGAAAAGGCATACAGCTGACAAGCACTCCTAGACATAAAACTTTACTATGCAGACATTGATCTGAACACTGTATTTAGCTTCCATCAGCTACCACAGAAGGTAGCCAGGACATCATGCCAGAGTAAGCCAACCAGTCCGATAAAAAGTGCTTGGCGCTTGCATCAAAACCATAAAAAAAAAAAAAAAAGACTAAATTGAGTTCTGCATTATTAAGTGTAGACCTTTCTACCAGCTCTGTGAATTTATATGTACCATGATGTCTGCAGACTATGTCTGTCTGGATGGTAATGCCACATTAGCCATAAAAGAATTTGTTGTGACTATTAGCAATTACTGTTACTGGTGATTTCAAATCATGTCATATTGAGGACTGCACTACCCATATTTCATCAGAGAGAGGAGACAATACATCGGATCATGTTTACACCAACGTTACAGAAGACTACAGCGTCATTTCCCTCTCCTACCTTGAGCATTCTGATCATGTCCCTGTTTCTACTCCCCAAATACAGCCCCATCACCAAACATGTGAAGTCCTCAGTGAAGTCTGTAAAAGTGTGGCTAGAGGGAGCAGACTCTTCACTACAGCACCAAATCCAGCACACAGACTGGAAAATGTTTGCTTCTAAGGCCACCCTGGGCCTGAGATCTACACCAACTCAGTGATTTCATGTACTGCATCAGTGTTTGTGTTGATGCAGTCACTACCTGTAAGATCATTAAAACTTTCCCAAATTAGAAGTCATGGTTGAATAAGTCATGGATGTCTGCCTCCTACTATGAGCACAAGATGCTGAGAAGGAGAATCATGAAAGCCAAATAAGAGCAAAGTGCATATAGAGGACAAATATAACTATGACCTTTGAAGTATATGGAAGGGTATCCAAACCCTCACTTACTACAAACCAATCAACAGCTTTTCCTTAATCAGTTATGCCACCCTCCCTGATGAGCTCAACATCTATGCTGAGCTAGTTTATGCAAACACAGAACATTACATCAAAGCTGAGCTCTCACACTCTCCAACAATGATGTGTGCTCCACCCTTAGCAGAATGAATGCACACAAGGCTGCCGTGATGGCACTGCAGGCCAGGTGCTCAGGGCCTGTGTAGAGCAGTTGCCAGGGTCTTCATGAACAGTTCCAAGCTGTCCCTAGCCCAAACAATGCTCCAAACCTTCTCCAAAACAGCAATCATTGTGCCCGTGCCAAAACACACTGCTGCCATGGCCCTTTATGACTTCTGTCCTGTCACAATCATCCCCATCATCACCAAGTGTTTTGAGAGGCTGAGCCTTTCCTGTCTGAAATCCTTTCTGCCATCAACACAGGATCATGGTCAGTTTGCCTACTGCCTGAACAGGTCAACAGACGATGCCATCACCCAGACACCACACTCTGGCCTGACCCACCTGGATAAAAGCAACTCCTAGGTTAGAATGCTATTCATCGATTTCAGCTTTAAACCCTCTGTCAACCCATCCAAGCGGATTGCCAAGCTCACTGACCTTGAAATCATCACCTCCATCTGTAATTGGTCCCTGGACTTTCTTACTAGCAGACCACAGTTTTTTAGGTTTGAAAACGACACCTCCTCCATCATTATTACACAGGGCTATTTCCTTTGCACTCTCCTTTACACTCATGACTGTGTATTGTGCTCATGGCTCAAACTTCATCATTTTGCAGATGACCTCACGGCGGTACGCCTGATCAGCAATGATTATCAAACAGTCTGCAGGGAAGAGGTCCAACACCTGGTGGTGTGGTGTACTGATAAGAAACTAGCACTCATCATCCAGAAGACCAAGGAGCTCACTGTGGACTAAGGGCATACTCACACTTGGCCCAGTTAAATCATGGCCGAGCACGTTTGACCCCAAAGTCCGGTTTGTTTGACTAGTGTGATCGGGCCCATATCTTTCAAGCGGGCCATGGCCCGGGCACGGTACGCTAAACTGTGCCATGGCCCGCTTGAAAGATATGGGCCCGGGCACGGTTCGGTTGGACTTGGGCACGGTATGCATCAGTGTGATCGCTAAACGTGCCCGAAGACTGATGTAACTGATGTGACTGTTCCATTACAAACATCATAACAGCAAAGGGAAGACTTTGGCCTATGGCAGAGGTGCAGTGTTTACTGGGAATTTGGGCAGACGAAAGTATACAGGAACAACTGGATACAACACACAAGAACTCGGACATTTTGAAAAAAAAATCACAACTATTTACGTGCTCGTGGGTATCAAGAACCACTGAGCAGTGTCGTCGAAAGCTGAAAAAACTGCGTGTTCAGGTGTGGGATACACGCAGTAAATCTGGCAGCTCGTCGGACATGTAGGATAAATTCCAGTGGTACGATGCTGTCGACAAAATAGCCGGTCTGAAACCAAGTAGCCAACTAAATGTTTTGGAGTCGCATTCAGGGACACTGGACTGGCGAGCCCATTGAGCGGTGAATAACATTAGCCTATGCTTGCTTTTATTTGAAGACTATTCTGAAATGCTCAGTCGCACATGCCGGTGTACAGTCAATGCATGGTACCCATCAGATTTTGCTACCAGGGCTTTCTGTGTTTGCGCAGATCACTAAAAATACATGCTACCTGTCAGAATGTACTAACAAAGCGATATTCGCAGTTTTAAGGTGAGGATTAGGGTGGGCTAGGAGTTAGTAGCCACCCCCTATATCATGATATATATGATAGTTATGTTGCCATTACATTCTGCTGGGTATTATCTGCCTGACAAGATGTCCTACGTACATTTTTAAAATATTTCACGTGGTGGTAGTACATACTGACTGGTTCTCCTGTGCCTCATGACAAGCGATACCCGTTTTAACTTAAAATATGACTGTTTGGCGCTACGGGAGGAAAATCTGACACGGTAGGACAAATCGACGGAACACTGGCATAGTCTTTGCCAATGATCATGAGCAAATGTTTTTATTTGTGTTTATTTTGCTTTTATTTTCACAGTCACATCACATCAGTCACACACTGGTGATGAAACACGAGACCTCTGATAATAGTACTATACCTGATACACCCTCAGAACAGGGCAAGAAAAGGAAGATGAAGACAGATATGAGTGACATGATGGCAGCCTTTATGGACATGCTACATAAACAGCATGATGAATTCATGAGAGGGGAGCTGCTGCATCACCAGCAAGAGCAGGAGATGCTTGATAACTGGATGAAGGCAAAAATGGAGATGGAGGAACGTTGGCAACAGGTACAGAGGGAGAAACGCTAAGAAGCAAACCGGATGTTCCAGCAAATGATGAACAGACAGTTTGAGGTCATGATGCATTCATTCTGGCAGCACACACCCTCACATTCACAACGTAATCATTCCCTTCCTCTGCATTATTCCTACCCTCCCCATGAGGAGACACCACCACCCAACGTTGATCAATGTTCACAGGTCTATCACAACCTTTAATCTATAGGCCTAGTTGTTCATTTGCATACAATCAATATTGTGAAATTGCTGCTTTGTATTGTAAACCTGTTATACCTGCGCTTATATTTATACTGTTTTTTACTTTACACAGCATGGTTTATAGTGCCAATAGTGCCTTGGCATAGTTACACTTGTGTGGGCTATATATTTCAGTTTGTATGTGAACACATTTATTTATTGAAAAATGTATTATTATTTTTTTTTTTTTTTTTACATATTACCACTTCAGTGGTTCTGTTCTGTGAAGTGCTGACTTTTGACCGCTGAAAGTACTTCAAGATTATGCTTTGAATAAAACATATTTTGATTATGTTTTGTCTGTTATAAACCAATAAGTTCCACACTGTTCTTGGAAGGAACAATATGACTTCATTGCCAACATCAGACAATAATAGCTCTACAGATTTGAGAAATATGAACACAGTGCATCTCTTGAGATGTTTGACATGGTGTTTTCATGAAGAGGATTCCATTCAGGAGTCACATTTTCTTCATCAAAAGTAACAACAATATCATCATATTCTCACCATTAACTTCACAAAAATTGTGAAGCACACAATAGGCTGTGATGACACTGTTGATGTTGTCCATGTGGCAATCATACCTCTTCATTAGGCACCTCCATTTTCACTTAAGAAGGCCAAATGCCCTCTCCACAGTCATCTGTGCCTTGCTAAGCCGGTTGTTAAAGGTGATCTGTGCAGCGGTTATTTGTTGGTTTTCAAGGTATGATTTCATCAACCATGGCAGTAGTGGATATGCTGCATCCTCAAACATCACCACTTTCACATCTACTCCTGCAAACCTCTGAGATTAAGGAACAGTGTACCCCTCTGACTCCTCTTGTACAAGGATGAATTGCCGAACACTCTGGCATCATGGACTTTGCCTGGCCAACCCACATTGATGTTCCAGAACCGAAGACAATGGTCAACCACACCTTGCAGGATGACAGAATAGAAACCTTTACAGCTGTAATAGTCTGCAGGGCTGTCACGTGGAGCTAAAATCCCAATATGAGTCCCATCAATAGCCCCTCCACATTGTCTGAAACCCCACTGGTCTTGGAAACCTTGAATTATGACCTTGATTTCCTGTTCAGAGGGTGTTCTGATGTAGAGGGAAAACAAATTGTTCACAATTACAGAGGCAACATGATTGCCAATAGTGACCGCAGTAGACTGGCCAATCCCAAATAAATGGGGGATGGTTCCAAACTCCACATTTAAGGCCAGTCTCCACATGCATATTGCTATACATTGCTCAACAGGCACTGGTTTCCTGAATGTGGTTGTCTCTCTTTGAAGGTGTGGCCAGAGGAGGTTGCACGGCTGCAAGAATGTGGTCTCTCTCATTCTAAAATGTAGCATCCATTCAAAATCTGTCCAGCTGGTGAAAACATGCTCCCACCACACACCACATCTCTGCCGAACCCAGATGCTCCTGAGGCAAAATGGAGAAATAATGGTCATTGTAAATTAATTGATACATAGACTGTATTACTTTACAGCACTTTGAAGTGTAATAAAATAAACAGTAGACAGTTTCAGTCATTATTTTAAGGGACAGGCCAATATTTTGTGTCAGATCCCAGTAGCCTAATCACAATAATGTTAGCTAATGTTAACCAGTAAGGGCTACTACTTGGGAGTGTGCCAACGGTCATCATGACAACAACAATCTTCTATTACTACTTGTATAGTACACTTTTCAATTCAATCCAGAATATTTGGCTTTATAATGGGTCTGGTTCTTACCTTACAGATGAATGGGAATGGTAGTCGGCAAGTGAAGCTGCAAATTCCTCCCTCGGCATCAGCTGCCTCTGTAAAAATCTTCTGATACGACAAGCGCGATCAAGTGAAAATCGCTGTGCTGCATAAGCAATAAACCGGTTAGGCATGCAAGAGGGCCGTGTGTCATCGCGCCACAAACAAATCCAAATAAACCACAAAGTAAGCATTACAGTGATGGACTCCATTGTGCTGTACGAGAGCGCTTCACTTCCTGTTTTCTTCGAACCAAAAAGTCGCATCGTAATGACTTAAGCATGCTCTGGCCCTGAATGTATTACTGCAGTGTGAGTGCAGGCCAGCGGGGGAGTGGGAACAATCGTGCTCGGGCACGGTTCAAGGCAACTGGGCCAAGTGTGAGTACGCCCAAAGAAGAGCGAGCCACACACACACACACCCACACACACACACCCACCCAACCTCAGCTAGGCCCTTAACACTTCATCACAACAGCATCTTTTCTTCCTGAGGACACTGAGGAAAGTTCACCTATCGATTCAGATAGTGATGAACTTCTATTGTGGTGCCATTAAAAGCATACTGACAAACTGCATCTCAGTGTGGTACGGCAGTTGTTCAGTCTCCAACTGGAAAGTCCTCCAGTGGGACATCTCACCAAGCTCAGATAACTTCAATCAAAAATTTTCATCCCAAATGCTGCCTACAGAGGGTGAGAAGCATCATCAAGGTCATCTCTCACTCCAACCATGAACTGTTCACTGTTCTCACATCTGGGAAACACTACAGAAGCCTCCACCATCACACCAACAGGCTAAGGAAAAGCTTCTTCCCCTCAGCTGTCAATCTGCTGAACTCTTCACAATGATGCTAATCCCCCTTCCCCCAAATTGCTGTTCACACACGGAATAAAGACTGTATTGTCTTTGGATATCATTCATGTCACCGGATCCATGTCTACTTATGTACCCTTACCAGTCCGCAAAGTTTTTTTTTGTGATCGTTGCATCCAGAAATGTGCGATTTAGCTGTGGCTTTTTTTCAAAATTTGCGATTCAACTTTTTTCAATTTTTTGTTCTTTTCTTGTGGAAAACTAATTGAAAATTGCAATTACACTAAACTGTTCTGCATGGTTTTTCACAGTGATGTTTGTTGGTAAATGAGGGCTTTGACTGAATGCGCGTTGTAATGATGACAAATGACATGTCTTGGCCCAAATGTGTGGTAATATTTTAAAAACTCACAAGCTCCTCAGAATATTGCGGAGTTTGCTTGATTTTGTATTAATTACCGCGATCGCAATATCCTGGAGGGAGTGCATAACATTTGAACATTATGTTTAACTGTACTGTAGTGTCTTGGGATGCTATCCATTAACCTCACTGGACAGGTTTATGTCCACTCATGTATCAAGCCATTTCCACTGTATTGTCAGCTGCACTTTACTGCCATCCAAGCCGATTTGTCTCTTTACGTGCACTGTACCACTCAGTGCTACTTACGCTTCTGGTTAGATGCTTACACCATTTCATTGGCTTTGTATCTGTATTCTGCATAATGACAAATTTTAATCCAATCTAATCGAATGTAATACACAGTCTAAAGTTCCATCCCTTTTGGGTGTCCTACAGAAACTCTGCTGTTTTGTGGCTCACTTTGGGGCATTTAATAAGTTGCATGTGTTTTCTGAGTTTGCATCATGCCTATGAATTTTCAGTGTGTTTCTGAAAACTAGTGCATGTGTTGTCATTTTGATTAAAATGTTTAGTGATTCTGCACTGCTAGAGGATAGAACCTTCACATCATGCCAGGCATATATTTCTGAGAGTTGTATAAACATAATTTCTGGTTTTATTCTCAGAAATGGCTTTGGTAAATAACATTGCTTTTCCTTCAAAGCACCGGTATAACAGCATCTCTGCTATTTAAAAAAAAAAAAAAAAAAAAGCTAATAGGGTTGTTCCCTTTTAAAATATTTAATACATCTGAATCAATCCGTGTATCATAGATTTTGTGTATACAAACAGAGAGCAAACTGAACGTCTTTAGCATATCCATGATACCATTTCCTCGTCCTGTGCTGCATTATTCAGTTCATGTCATCCCAGATGCACTCTCTGATTTGAGTGCACATAATAAACAAGGCTAAAAACAGTAAAAAGCTTGAGGGAGTGAGTGCAATGCTCCAGCAGTTTTGTGGCAGAGTCACAACAGTTCATGTCAGAGGAGTCTCTCTTTAGGCTGAGCAGCTCGTCTCATCACATGCCTGAACAAGCTCTCTGATATGGAGACGAGATCATGGCAGCTGTCCTGCTTTTGCGCCAGCCAAAATGATTTGTTAAGGGGCATGTTAAAGAGATATTGTGGTTGCAGAGATGAGTGCAACCACGCTGCCCTACCAACATTTCATGCTTTCAACAACAATTTATCCAGAGAGGCAGGCATGCAAATAGGTTCCAGGCGTGAATGAACTGCAAGTTAAACTCCTGTCTGCTTCCTCAGACACAACATGCAGGTTGGTTACTAGTGAATTAACCAAATGTGAACACATTATTCTGATTGAACACAATACATTCTAAACAAATATAAATACAAATACGACGTGTGCTATCTTTCTTCACAGGGTTCAGAGAGCATGTGGTTGAGACTAGAGAAATGCATCGGGACTAAATCTTAAAAGAATGCAACAAAAAGTGATGCGAGTATGAAGCTCACAGGGCACTGTGATACTGTACTGGTTTGCTACAGTAGCCTGACCTATACTCTGCCTTATTAATCTCCAAAATAAAAACATATTTCTATCATATTCCTGTACAAACTGGCCTAAAATTCACAAAGAAATCTGCTTTTGCTTATAGAGCCACCCACCTCCATAAAGCAGCATCTCTCTTCTCTCATTTGATTAATTTCAAAATATTATCTTGTACAGACATACATTAATTTCTTTTGTTTTTTAAAAATAGTTTCTAAAAGAATGTTCTCAATCACTTAAAAGACAACAATACAGGCATTATAATGGAACAACTTATAAAGGACCCCATCTTTCAGAGGCGTCCAAAATCGCATACTGTGATGGTACATACTGCATTCGATGTAATACCTACTGCATGACCGTTGAAACGGTATGTGTGTATAGTATGAATACAATCCCCGACATACTACAACTGCCATGTTGGCATTGTCACCTGACCTTCAATGTCATCATAAACACTCAAATTTAAAGGGATCACCAGATTAAAGTAATCGCACAAACGGCAAAATGCACATCAGGAAAGGTAACTGAATTAGTAATGTAACATGGCCGGGGTTAACAGGCTGAGGTCAATTCCATACCGTTAGCTTGGCCAGCTAAGGCATGATGGAGATCACAAAAAAGGTTTCAAACGCTGCAACAACTGTTTTCTTGTTTAAACCTTCAAGTTAACAATTTATTCGGGTATTGCTAACCAAGCCCTGTTTAACCAATGTATAATACTTAAAAAGAGTTGACACCGATTTTTTCCCAAGCTCGTCTGCACCAGTTCCGTTGCATCATGGGATTTTTGACTCGCGTCTATCCCATCGGTTGCACACTGAAAAATCTTGCCGGAATCAGTACGCCATCCGGGTGTTTCTCACCTACTGAGACTTGGGACATACTACCCCTCTGGCTTACTGTGTAGTAGGGTAGTACGCCATTTTGGACGCAGCCTAAGTGTCCCACCCTGCGTCCCAATTTGCCTACTTATACTACGCACTAAAAGTATGTACTCTTTTTGTGAAGAACAGTACATACTTCTGCGTGTGTAGTAAGAGAGTATGCAAGTACTGGGACATACTAACGTCATGTAATGGAAGAGAACGTTGTTTCCCAGAAGAGAGAACACTCAAACAAACTCATTGCATTTCAGCTTTTCTTCATTCATTATTCTTTATATAATTTATGCTATATAGTTTATCATTCCCTTGATTTATTTTTCCACATTCCTTTACACCTCTCTAAAATAAGTTCTTGAATTTGGCAAAGCAAACGGTCACAAAGCTCCTCCTGCTTCATGCAAGATTCTACCAGAATCTACCCAAAATAACAGACCATCCGGGTACCTTTGGGATACTCATTTCAACATACGACGATTTGGGATACACTCATTCTAATCTTGAATACTATTTAGTACGGGTATGGGGAGTATGCCAACTGGGATGCAGGGAATGTGTCCAAGTTTTATAAAAGATTCTGAAATGGCATCCAGCAACCTTTTTCTTATCTTTCTGTAATGTAAAACTCAAAATAAAATATTATCAGTAGGCTATTGTCTTCAACTATAATCAATAATTCCCAGTTTTGAAAGTTCTCTCTCTAGCTTACTCAAGACCATGAGATAGAAACCTTGTGAGAAAGCTCCACAGAGCATCTGGCTCATCATGCAAAGAAGCATCCATATGTGAACATGATCCAGAAACGCAGGCATCTTCTCTGGGACAAAGCTCATTTAAAATGGACTGAGGCAAAATGGAAAACTGTTCTGTGGTCAGACGAATCGAAATGTGAAATTCTTTATGGAAACCATGGACGCCGCATCCTCTAAACTAAAGAGGACTAAAGAGGAGAGGGACCATCCAGCATTTTATCAGCGTTCAGTTCAAAAGCCTGCTTCTCTGATGGTATGGGAGTGCATTAGTGCCTATGGAATGGGCAGCTTGCACATCTGGAAAGACACCATCAATGCTGAAAGGTATATACAGGATTTAGAGCAACATATGCTTTCATCCAGATTCAATCCCATCTTTACTTCCGAGAGACTCTGCCTCTCTAAAACATTCTTTTTATACCCAATCATCTTATTGACTTGTTGCCAATTAACCTCCAGCTGTTTCTTTTTATGAACACTTACTTCTCCAGCCTTTTGTTGCCCAACTTTTGAGACATGTTGCCACTATGAAATTCAAAATGACCTTATTTCTTTCTTTTAAAATGGTACATTTCCTCAGTTTAAACATTTGATATGTTTTCTATGTTCTACTGTGAATAATATACGGGTTTATGAGATTTGCAAATCATTGCATTCTGTTTTTATTTACGGTTATTTACATTTTATACTGCATCTGTTTGGGAATTGGGGTTGCAATATTCAAGGTCTGCACTATTTCTAGGCCTAAACGTAAGCAAATGTGTGATATTGACCATGATAACTGATCTCTTCTACTGAATCATGTGTTCAGACAAAACTCTGATGGATTTGATCTAAAATGGACCATAAGGTTTTACACAAACTTGTGGAGTCCCTGCGGGCTCGAGCTCAAGAGGACATACCAAATACTAAAAAAAACTCTTCAACTCATGTCAATATTTCACAGATTCTACTTTTCACTCAAGTTGTCAATAATATAATTTTCTAATGAAAAATGTTGCATTAAATTTGAAAAGAACGCACAACTGAAGCACTTGAACGAGTGCTCTTGCACTTTGCACACATTAATAGAAGTTTAATGACAGAACTGATGAGGTTAATCCAGGCCGCTGAAGAGTTGCACAGAAAACAAGCTAGCAAAACATTCCCGTTAACTCTCTCAACCTCCGCTAAATGCAACACCGCCAAGCTAAACAAACACAACAGAAAAATTCAGAACAAATAAAACTCGACATTTTCAGCTTTAGTATCTCAGACTCTTGGGAAAAGAGCCGCATACTCAGAGGAGTTACTCACATTAGCAAACTGCTATGAAGGGAAAGCTCCTGGGGTTTGATGTGTGCGCGCGAGGAGGAGGAGGAGGAGGAGGAGGAGCAGGAAGTGAAACGTCACGCGGAGGAGGCGGAGCTTCTTAAAGTGTGCGTTACTACACTAAACCGTGTGCAAAAGAGCCCTTTATTTCTTTTTGACACCCGAAAACTTTGGCAAAGTACATCTTGCTTTATTTTGGAATTAATCCACAATGGATTCGAGCTTCATTTAGAAAATATATCATTTTAGTTTACTATGAAAGGGAACTGGTCAATAAATATTATATTTGCAAAGTTTTTTTTGCTAGCAAAATATTATATACATATATTTATGGTGCGAAATACAAAATAACATTTTGTGTCTTATTGAAAGAAAGTTTTTTTTAAAAAAAGTAATCTTATTAAGCATTTTTATAGTAATGTGTGATGTGTTTTATGTATTTACAATTTTTAATTATTTCTTTATTTTTGTATGCTAGCCTGTAGCCTGTATTTGTAACCTTCCCTTGGTCGTTATATACTATACTTTCTTCTTCTTCTTCTTCTTCTGCTTCTTCTTCTTCTTATTATTATTATTATTATTATTGTTAACGTATAGTGTACATGCCCATAAAAATCAGTCACCCTTATTAATGGTTCTTTGGTTTGTCTCTGAGGGAACACTTGAAGTTTCTCTGTATAGCACTCTATCATTCATAGCTTCTTGCTTGGTACAATATAGTTTCTTAGTTATAAAAATCTATTCAATAAAATCTAAAGGACACTGATTAATTAGCACTTTTAGATGAGTGAATCTACTATCTAATGACAAGAATTATGGCTTTTTGTTTGGTTGTCCTTTTTCTGTTCCTACTATAATAATAATAATAATAATAATAATAATAATACATATTATTATTTATTATTTATTTATTTATTTATTTATTATCCATCCATCCATTTTCTGTGGCACTTATCCTACACAGAGTCATGGGAAGCCTTGAACCTATCCCAGGGGACTTGGGGAACAGGGTTGGGTACACCATGGATGTGGTGCCAATCCATCGCAGGGCACAATCACACACACACTCACACACACATTCACATACTACGGACAATTTAGAGATGCCAATCAGCCTACAATGCATGTCTTTGGACTGGGGGAGGAAACCGGAGCACCCAGAGGAAAACCCTGAAGCATGGGGAGAACATGCAAACTCCACGCACACAGGGTGGAGGCAGGAATCAAACCCCAAACCATGCAGGTGCAAGGCAAATGTGCTAAGCACTAAGCCACCTATTATTATTATTATTATTATTATTATTATTATTATTATTATTATTATTATAGGTAGTACATTGGGTAGCATTGCTGCCTCACAGCTCCAGGGTCCCTGAGCATGGGTTTCCTCCAGGTGCTCCAATCTCTTTCCAGCTATATGATTATATATATATATATATATATATATATATATATATATATATATACTGTGTGTGCCCACCCCCCCACACACAGAGGAAATTTGGCATAGCCATTCCACCAAGCATTATATTTTTGGAAAGACACGCTGTAGCTGAGAGGTGACAGCCTCATTTAGTTCAGTTATTCCAAATATAGCTTGGCTGGGGTTAATATTACAAAGCTTTATTTATAAAGGGTGCCAATAGTCCTGTGCATGATGGTATGGCACACTCTCTGTGCTAAATGCATGTGCTAATCCAACATGTCTCTTGACTTGTTTCCTGGCAATAGTCAGTGACAGAAATGAAGGTGGCAGCTTCGCTAAATCATCTCTCACCTCTTTTTCTCACTCACTGACCCTTTTATCACACACTGGCAGTGACTCACTGTATTACTGCATCACCTCTCTCTCTGCATAACGTTCAATGTGCTGCTCTTTTCTCTGTCACCTTGTGTTTGCCACCAGATTTGCCATAATGTGAGGTCAGTGTTATTTTGAGGTCAGGGAGTTTGCAATCTGTTAATGCCAATATGCAAAGTAGTTAGAAGGTATCGCTTCGGTGCACATTGTTCATTCATTTTCAGTAGATCCACTTTTGGATTTGTTACTAAAGATCATGCTTATTTGCGTGTGCATAGACATAGTTAAGTTAAAAATCACTTGCATGATAGCACTAGCTTTTTGGCCTGTAGTGTAATTTCTAATATCACCATTGAAACAGAATAAAGATTGCATATTGTGCAGGCCAAGGAAGCTGAAAATAAATTAACCTTCACAAAATCCAGGTTCACAGCTCTCTCAGGTCACTATCTGCTTATCTGCTGGACTGCACTGGACTGATAATTTGTTGGAATTGTGTTCGTAATGTGAAGTAATCCCATTAGGCAGCCTCTGGAGAGGGCAAAGCAGATTAGCAATGTCAGACTAATCAGAATCAGCTAGCCGTGACGCTTTGTCTACAAATCCCAATAGTCAGATTTGTTGCGACAGACACAAAAAGTAAGACCGTAATATACACAGTGAGAAGCTTTATTAAAAGATGGAATCTCAGGTGTGGTAAAAAAAAAAAAAAAAAAACAGTTCAGTGAATTTACTTTTCAATAATAATTGCACTGTTTTAGTGATTATGCAATTAGATCAGCAAATGTTCTACTTATACAGTATTTCATCAAATATGGGAACATGAGATAGGAATAAAAACTATGGGGTAAATATTTTTGAAAAATTGAGGAATATATTACAAGAGAAAGAGTAAAATAATAATTTTAAAAAAACAATATTAATCAAATGAAAATAATAATAATAATTACATAAATTGCCAAAATATTATGTAAAAATAAAATAAAAATATGTGAAATTAGAACATATTGGATAAAACAGCATATTACAAGGCATTACTTTTAACAGGATTTAATAACAGTACTTCCCTAATTCATGCATATTAGATATAAGCTTGTAGTGTTCTTAATGTTCAAACCCATTAATTGACATCGATGTCCAGCAGAAGCATTTTAGATACTGCTTTAATTTTCAGAGCTGCTTGATACATTGGGGTAATTTCGAGTGTCTTGAGCAATAAATATAGGAATTATTAATACTGCAATACACACTTGCTTTCAGCACATCCATACACATTCAGTATATGGTCAAATGAACTGTTCCTTTTGTTGGTGCTGTGACATGACCACTCTGGCAGGCGTGACAGCTTCTTGAGGCATAAACACCAGAGCATTAGAGACCTATTATTAACTTGCTCTGGTTGGGACCTCGCTTAAGTCACTTTTCTGATGAAATGTCACATGTTTATGGGCAGTAACTCAACTCAGATAGGGTCACAATGAGACCATTGAGTACAGGCACATTGTTTTGCACACTCATGCCAATATGTTTGGAAGAGCCTTGCTTCTGAAGCCTGTAAGTGTACCTGTGAGCCAAAGCCATAAGACTCAGAGAAGATACTGAGCTGTAAAATGGGTGCACATGACCACTGACACGGACATCAGCCTTTTTATGGGGTGGTCATTTTAAAGCCAACACAGGCAATAAATTCTACACATTCCATTGGAAAGCCCATATGCAAGAAGATTTACAAAACAAGGAGTATATTTTGCCCTACTGAGAGAACTAGAGGAATTCATGTATAGCTGCAGAAGAGCAATTCTAGTTGCTTCAAAAGGGGCCAGAATAAGTTGTGAGTCATCATGCTGTTCCACATTTTTATGCATTATTAGTATGAGGCTATACCATAATTCCACACATCGACCTCCCATTTTCAGGCCCCCAGTGGAACTCCAGGTCCCCCTGCTGAACTGAGAGCTGAGATAGGACACTCTTCATCATTCAACAACTCAGAGCTCTGACAGAATCAGAACACACCATAATAATCTGACATCTAAAAATGATTTCCTAGTCATAATAAAAGTCACATCAGGAAATATTTGTTTAGTCATACAGTCAAATATTTGGACAGAGACACAATTTTCATAATTTTGCCTCTATACCAAATTGTTGATTTGACCACTTCTAAAGTGAGATTCAATCAAATGCTGCAAAACTGATAGGATAACGCTTCAGACTACAGATGACCCAAATAAAAAAAAATAAATAAATAAATAAATAATAATAATAATAATAATAATAATAATAATAATGACCCAAAATATACAGTGAAAATTGTACTGCAAAGGATTTGCATTAGAGCATTAAAAATAATCCTAATATTTATGATTATGTTAGTTTGTCCAATTATTTTTGAGCCGGTAAAAATAGAGGGACTCTATAAAAAATGGCTGTAATTCATAAACAGTTAATGCAATATTTTGTTAAAACCCTTGAATTAAAACTGAAAGTCTATACTTCAATCAGATCTTGATTGATTCATTTTAACTCCATTGTGGTGGTGTACAGAAGCAAAATTACATGACTGTATATGACACATAATTTCCCAAACAAATTCACATTCTTCTTGTTTTGCCTGTTAACTGTTATTTCCTAATGATAACTGAACTAAGCATGTGATTATGCTTGATTACCCAGGAATGGTTTCTCTGCTTTATTTGATTTCTCCACCACCAGTGCAAAATATGAGACATTAAGGTGTTGTATATCACTGTCACTGAAAACCCATTCACTTCAACCAGAACATTATTTCGATTCTTTAATTAAAAAGTCTAAAAATCTGAGTGAGTGTTGAACATCCAGATATCTGAGTTTCCCAGTTACAAGTACATCAATCAGATTTGGAGTTCCTACTACAGTATTTCTGGGGGGAAAAAATAAAATAAAATAAAAAAAAAACCTGTGTAGCACTGTGTAATATCACCTTTTCTTTTAATAACACTTATTAAGCGTTTGGGAACTGAAGACACCAGTTAGTTAAGTTTAGCAAGCGGAATTTTCCCCCATTCATCCATTATGCATTTCTTCAGCTGCACAATTGCACAGGGCCTTTGTTATCTTATTTTGCACTTCATAATGTGCCACACATTCTCAATTAGAGACAGGTCAGGACTGCAGCAGGCCATGCTAGCACCCGCACTCTCTGCTTACGCAACCACGCACTTGTAATCCGAGCAGGATATGGTTTGGCATTGTCCTGCTCTGGATGGCAGCATATGCTGCTCCAAAATGTGTCTGCATTAATGTTGCCCTCTCAGATGTGCAAGTTACCCATGCCATGGGCACTGACACACCCCCATACCATGACAGATGCTGGCTTTTGGACCTGACGCTGATAACAGCTTGGAAGGTCCTTTTCCTCTTTGGCTCGGAAAACACGGTGGCTGTTTTGTCCAAAAACGATTTGAAATGTTGATTCGTCGGACCACAAAACACGATTCCACTGTGCTATTGTCCATCTCAGATGAGACAGAGCCCAGAGAAGTCAGAGGACATCGGATGCTTCTGGACAGTGCTGTATGGCTTCTGCTTTGCATAGTAAAGTCTTAACTTGCATCTGTGGATGCAGCGGCGAATTTTGTTGAATGACAAAGGTTTAACAAAGTATTCCAGAGCCCATGTCAAGGATCTCCATTACAGACATTACATACAGTGGTTTTCGGCCTTGCCCTTTATGCACAGAGATTGGACTGGATTCCTTGAATCTTTTAATTATATTGTGCACTGTAGAAGGTGAAATGCCCAAAATTCTACCGATTTGTCTTTGGGGAATGTTGTTCTCAAAGTGTTGGATTATTCACTGATTCATCTGTTGGCAGATTGGTGAGCCTCGGCCCATCCTTGCTCTTGAAGGACTAGGCCTTTTTTGGAGGCTCCTTATATACTATGATTAGACAATTGCCTCACCTGTTTCAAATCACCTTCTTATTCCAACTTGTCACATCGCTATTAGTCCTATATTGCCCCTGTCGCAACTTTTTTGGAATGTCTTGCGTGGATCAGTTTTAAAATAAACGTTTACCTTCAAAAAGTTGATGTAGTTGATTAGGTAAAAACATTTTGTGTTTAAAAACAAGTCAAAGTTTTTTTTTGTTTAAATACAAGTCAATTTACAAATCACTCCTCTTTGTCTTTATTAGCATTTTCCATACTGTCCCAACTTTTTCGGAATTGGGGTTATAGTAATAAATTACGGTGCACTTTATAAACAGTGGAAGAGCTTAAGCTGCAGAAAAAAAAAACATATGGTTAAAATTAAATATAATCTGAATTGCCACTTTATGAGAATATTTAGAAGATTTTATCAGGTGAGAATCTACAATACTCTGCACCCTTTTTTTCTCTCAATGAAATATCTACTTAATGCTTATTATTATTTGGTGGCAAACAATAATGATGGTGAAATGTACAGTACATTAATTCAATTTTCAGTCAAATAGCTATGCAGCATCTTGTAAATTATTTACACTTATGCAGATCAGATGAATTAACAAATTGTACATTTCCACATCCTTATTGTTTTCCACCACATAACTGACAATAAGTACTCAAAGGCCATTTTAGTCGGACACAGTACTGTATATGATAGCCCCTCTGTTTCTATACACCAGTTATTCTCAAAGCAGGACGTACAGGATTCTGCTGAGTTTTTTGTGATTGTTGCAGCCAAAAATGCTTGAATTTTCTGTGGATTTTTTCAAAATTTGCAATGCATCTTACCAAAATATTATGCTTTTTTGCAGAAAACTACTTGCAATGGCAAAATTGCAATTGCACGAAATTGTTTTGCATGGACTTTCGCAGTGATGTTTGTTGGTAAATGAGAACCTTTAGCTGTACTCATGTTCGACGCACGTGAATCGTATCAATCTTTGGCTGAATGCGTGTCGTGATGACATCACATGACATGTCTTGGCAAGTTCCTCCGAATATTGCAGAGATTGCTTCTTTTTGTATTCATTTCTGTGATTGCAAAATCACGAAATCTTGGAGGGACTGTGAAAGTGTCATCTGGGGACCTCAAGGGGTCCCTGAAGCATAGCTTGGGGTCATGTGATTTAAAAAAAAAATTTGTGGTGAAAATCACAACTCACCATCATTAAAGTTATTATATTTATTATTGAGTTCTTGTATTTATTAGACTGTATATAATTTTGACTGGAAACTTGAATTAAACATATTTATTCCATATCAAAATATCTCCAAAAACAAGTAGGCTGATACATAATGCCAACCTGGCCCTAATGAGTACTGTGAGAGGAAAATATGGCATGGCTCCAATAAATAGACAAAATATTATTGCAGACATTTAAATAATGTTTATGAAATAAATCTGTGCTGAGGGAGGCAGTGGAATTTACTTTAATAGTTAAAGGGGTCTCTGGCTACAAACAGTTTGAGAACCACTTATATATACACACAATGTCAGCTCCCCTTTATATCATCCATAAATAAGACATCATATGTCCACCCCGATCAGATAGTGTATTATCTAGTTCGTGGCTCATTATCAGTGCAGCAGTAACACTGACATGATCGTGTGTGATGCTCTAGTATGAGTTTATCAAGCACTGCTGAGTTTATGAGGTTTCTAAACAATGTGTTCACTTACTATACACTTTTTTATTAGATAATTCTACATTATTAGTGCACTGCCTTTGTGCTCAGTTAGAGACTATACCTAATCCTTTTCCCTGCACAGTTTATATTAAATGTCTATCCATTTATCAGTGGCAGTTTCTGACCACAGGACCACTACTGACCTAAGATCTTTAGTCAGATTCTTCTCAATTCAGTAGATGTTTAGATGTTTAAGAGTCCCAGTAATACTTCTGCACTGAGACACTTATAGCAGCACTTATATCAATAATAATATCAATAATACCTGTACAGCAGCTCCAGCGATGCGTAGATGGTGGGGGGTTGGTCCAAAAAACTGTATAGCTGCAGAGGGACTACAGTCAGTAATGGTATACCTACAAAATGGCCTATATTTCAGGTTTACCTAATAAAGTGGCTAAGATCTATAGCTACAAGGTAGGCAAAATAAACAGACAACTCAGCATATCTGAGAATTAGAATTTATGAGACAAAGATGAAACAGTGAGATTTTTTGATAAAGCTCCCAAACCCAAACAGCTACTTCTTCAAAACTCACAAAAAGGTATAGCCTGTAATTTCTTATACATGTAATTTTAAGCTGATAATGTGCAATTATACAAGCATAATTAAAGTGATTATCTGCAATACAATGAGCAACAATACCCAAATCAAGAAACTGCTTGATTATGATAATTACAGGAATAATTTCAAGGTGAGCTCACCTTGTAACACTTGGAAATTGCACCCAAGGTAAGACAGACAACAACAAACTCACACAAGAAGAACTATTAGTATACTGTTAGTATGAATTGTATGTAAATCCATTGTACTTCCTCGAATATAATAAAAATTTAATCGAGTGTGCATTATAAACAGCTGGACTTGGAACTATGAATCAGCCAGTATAACCATTCAACTAATTTTAGCCCTTCATATAGGACAATGATCCAAAACATACATCAAAATCAACACAAAAATGGTTTACTGACCACAAAATCAAAGTCCTGCCATGGCCATCCCAGTCCCCTGACTTGAAACCCATAGAAAATGTATGGGGTGAACTGAAGAGGAGAGTCCACCAGTGTGGACCTTGAAATTTGAAGGATCTGGAGAGATTCTGTATGGAGGAATAGTCTCAGATCCCTTGCCATGTATTCTCCATCCTCATTAGGTATTATAGGAGAAGACTCAGAGCTGTTATCTTGGCAAAGGGAGGTAGCACAAAGTATTCACTAAAAGGGTGGCAATTTTTTTTTTTTTTTTTTTGGATAAACCTGTGTTGTATTTTCAATTGTTTGATATTCATGAGGGCAGAGTATTTTTGTGAATTATTTTGAACAAAAGATCAAAAGATTAAACAATCAAGACAATTTTTCACAGCCTTCTTTGCTTATATTTGCCAAGGGTGCCAAAATTAGTGGAGGTGAAAGTGAATGACTCATAAATTGTACCGATTATGCAGTTACAAAATAATTCTCTTTTGTCTTAAAATCTCACAGGAAGAATGTGGACAATCAATTTAGATTTTCCTTGCTAAAAGAAGCTTAGCCAATAAAATACATTTAAATTAAATTTAAATTAAAAATATGTGTACATCAGAAAGAATATTTTATATTTTGATTTTGAACATATTTCCAAATGATGACTTCTGAAATTATAATTAAAATATTTAATTTAATATCCTACTAAGAGTAAGCGAATATTAGGGTGCCAAAATTAGTGGAGGGCACTGTATATTCTGAAGATAAAACTAGGCAACATGATGTAATGTTGGCTTATTTTTGCTAGCTAGTCTGATGTTGTAAACACAATAGATGACTCACATTATAAAGATGACTTTCATTTTTATTTCTGTGGTGCAATATCTTTTATTTGTGTTTGTGAACTATACAGATAACTGAATATCTGATATCTGAAATAATTGGTTTAATAAACACGTTTTCATCAGATTCTTCATCCCCACTCCCTTTTTTTAGACTTAATTTATGTGAATTATTTGCCATACTATTTTCTGTACGCTAGCTGTTATTAGAGAAACGATAAGGTATTAGAATAAAGGCTTTAATACAAACCTGTCAGAGCTGCTGTTATAGAAAATTACATCTTTTCATAGGAAATGTTTTAACATAAAGCAATATTGTGAGCAGCTTTGTTAGTGTCTTTGCAGTATTGCAAGTGAAGGTGTATATATAATTCACAGTTTCCGCTGAGTCATATTTGTCTGGCACTTTGGTTCAGAGTGTCTTTTATAATGCTCCTGAAACAACACTGTAAAGCTACAGCTCAAGCTTTCAGCCTTTTGTTCACCAAGCAATCAACATTTGTGTAAGGTAGGGACGTTGGGCATAGATACATCTTATAGCAAATAAGTGTGTAGCAGTGGAATATAAGAGAAACTTCAGAACTTTCATAAATGCTCAGGTTTATGAATCATCAGAGACTCATGTTAAGCACACAACAGCACAAATTGTTACCCTTTGTCATTTCATTTATTAAATGAGAGCTGTGACCAAGCTTGTGTTAAATTATCTTCAAAAGAATGACTTACTGCTTTTAACTATAAACCTTGACATCAGTACATTTGTGTGGTTGACTACTTCCTATGTACAATTTTGACTCCAACAGTTATTTGTTATTGTGTGTCTCTGCAGTGAATGTGCTGTGGTTTGTACTTGTGCTTTACTAAGTGGATTTGGTTGGTCTTGGTTCTATGGCCGCCAGAATAATAGAAAAAACAACAACAACAAGGTTCAGCATTTCTTAAATTTTCTTTCTTAGGATTGTTTAAAAAAAATAAATAAATAAACAACAACAAAAAAAATAAACAAAAAAAAGGGAATCACATAGGAGAAACCAGCCTGGTTCATGGTATTACAAAGAACTGAAATAATGTGACCTTGGCAGTTCTTCAATCGATCTTCAATAATAAACTCACCATGCCTGCATGAAGCCTTATAGTATCTTACAGTAAGATAGACACCAATTAAATACAAATATTCCACTATATTTAGTCCTGAAATATAACAGAAGTGTTCCTCTTCTGTTGTCAGAAAGCAGACAGATGGATACAAGTGAAGTTTTTTTTTTTTTTGTAGCAAACAAAAAACATGAGGCAGACAAATAGTCTGCCAATGTGCAAACAGGAATAAATTAGACAAGACTAAATCAGTAAACGTGAAGCAGGCTATGGTCAAAACACTTATCAACCCAGTCAGATAACACCAGCTGGGAACCATCACAGGCACAACGCTGAAGCTAGACATTGCAAATTAACACACAGAATCTGGCTTATTAAATTAAGGGGTTTGTGAATGCAAACAAGTACAGTAAATATGATTATTAATCAGGAGACTGTGACGTGTATAGGAGCTTGACCGGAGGTCATGTGATGGGGCCATGGGCTGAGTATCATGGGAGTTGTCGTGTGCAAGACACAGATGTGACACCTGTATCCTTCTGCAGCAACACATCTCATGAATACAAGTGAGGAAACAATGCAGGCATGATTTTGTTGTTAATGGCAATGGGGACTGATCTACATTATTACAAAATGAATGAGTTTGTTATGCAAGACTAGCCATTAAAGTACATAGTGAGCATATTTCTGTATGCAAAAATGCAAAAAATCAAGCATGATATTACAGTGTGTTTGTGTGTGTGTGTGTGTATGTGAAAGAAATATTCTTGGTATTTTTGTGACCGTTACTGCCAGCAGCAGAGCAGAGCAAAATGGGTTTGGTTAGATAAATGCATAATAAAGAGGCATGATTAGACATGCTGCTACAGTCGTGTGCAGTGCAGCGACATTTTGATACACAGCTAAATTTTCTCATGGATTCCCGTTGACGTTTTTAGCAGTAGAAATCATCAGCTGGACACAAACGTGTACAAAAAGACTATATAATGTGAATAAATTGACTGAATCTTGAATTAAAATTCTATTGATACTGTTACTGTAATAACGATTCACCAACTGTAATTTTGTGATCACATTTAGGAATTACACTGATCAGCCATAACATTAAAACCACCGGCAGGTGAAGAGAAGAACATTTATAATCTTGGTACAGTGGCACAGATGAAGGGGTGGGTTATATTAGGCAGCACGTGAACAATCAGTTCCCAGAGTTGATGTGTTGGAAGCAGGAAAAATGATCAAGCGTAAGGATTTGAGCGACTTTGACAAAGGCCAGATTGTGATGGCTAGACAACTGGGTCAGAGCATCTCCAAAATGGCAGGTCTTGTGGGGTGTTCCCTGTATGCAGATTGATACACACTGGGAGTAAAGACTAGCCCATCTGGTCTGATCCCACAGAAAAGCTAGTGTAGCACAAATTGCTGAAAAAGTTCATGTTGGCTATGATAGAAAGGTGTCAGAACACACAGTGCATCATAGCTTGCTGCATATGGGGCTGTGTAACTACAGACCAGTCAGAGTGGCCATGCTGACCCCTGTTCACCTCCGAAAGCACCTACAATGGGCACGTGAGCATAAGAAACTGGACCATGGAGCAATGGAAGAAGGTGGCCTGGTCTGATGAATCACGTTTTATTTTACATCAGTGGATGGCCAGGTGCGTGTATGTCACTTATCTGGGGAAAAGATGGCACCAGGATGCACTAGACGAAGAAGGCGAGCCGGCAGAGGCCTTTGTTTCATACCACCTACCTAAACATTGTTGCAGAACATGTACACCCCTTCATGGCAACGGTATTCACTAATGGCAGCGGTCTCTTTCAGCAGGATAATGCACCCTGCCACACTGCAAAAATTGTTCAGGAATGGTTTGAGGAACAGGACAAAGAGTTCTAGGTGTTGACCTGGCCTCCAAATTCCCCAGATCTCAATCCGACTGAGCATCTGTGGGATGTACTAGACAAACAAGTCAGATCCATGGAAACCCCACCTCACAACTTACTGTACAGGACTTAAAGGATCCGCTGCTAACGTCTTGGTGCCAGAGACCACAACACGCATTCAGAGGCCCTGTGGAGTCCATGCCTCGAAGGGTCATATATGATTTTGGTGGTGCAGGGGGTCCTATGCAATTTCAGGCAGGTGGTGTTAATGTTTAATGTTATGGCTGATCAGTGTACTTGGTTTACACCCAACTAAATTAGCTGGTGTCCTACCATAAAGTTACTCTTGCACAATAAATATCAAGCTTTGAATCAACACTTCTTGACATTATAACATCCTCATCACATTCTCATCACAATGGTAATCTGTCTACAAATTATAAAACAGAACTCTACTTATTACTTTTACCAAATCTATAATGTGACCATTCGGCTTCTGTTGTATGATGTACTCTTTATAAGTGTGCTGTCAAGTGCTTTTGAGAACAGTAGTTTTAGTAAGGAGGACATGTTTAATAAGGAGGAGATGTTAGTGAGATCTCTTTTTTCTTCTTCTTTTAGAATTTATGTTTATTGACTCTAGAGGCAGATACCAAATACAAGCACTTGGTACACGGCCTTTTTTAGCCTTTTTTGCCCCACTTTCTCTGTATGTTTTGAGAGCAGTGTGTGTATATATGATCTCACCAATCAAGTGCAAAAACAGAAAAAGACAAAAACAAATCAGTAATAATTGAGGCATACATAAAAGTATAATAGAAAAACTCATCTAAAGTGCAATTTCTACAGTTTTGTATGAGCATTGGAGATGATAATATGTCTTTTCTAGTAACAATCAGCATTGTTACTAAATGCCTCATGGAATTGGGTTCCATTCAACTGTAAATGATTATGTAAAAGTTATCTAAGTTCTCTCTCTCTCTCTCTCTCTCTCTCTTTCTCTCTCTCTCTCTGTGAATGCTAGGAGTACTCACGGGGAGAGCGTTTCCGGTTCGTAAATCTATTGTTTCTGATTTCAACCACACATTAATGACACTTTTTTAATAGAGAAGTACTTTCGATGAGTGAAGAAAAGCTTTTGTTCACTTTGGAGACTTTTGTGGTGGCATTTAGATGGCGTCTCACCCCACGAGAACTGTTTTCAAAATGGAAAGAGAGGTTGATGAACCTGGGAACTGGGTTCCAGAGGAACCATTCTTTTTTAATCCAATGTCTCAAACAAGGCTTTTGTCTACTGTAAGTGTAAGTGCACGCTCACAAAGAAATGAAATTGTAAAGCTGGGGAACATCTCGTGTAGAGATCGATGGAGATCAGTGGAGGTCCTTAAAGAGATGATGGGTTTAAGGTCATCACGCCTGACACAGAAGCTGATGGAAGAGATTTTTAATGCCTTACCAAGTAGTTACAGAAAGTACATACGGGAGAGGACCTTTGTCTGACATGAGAAATGAGCAGGAATTCCCAGGAATTAAAATCTCTCCGCTCATAAATATGAAACATGAAGATGGTGTGGGGTCAATCCTATCTTTTGAAACCCCACTCTTAGAATATTTGAAATCTGCATGAAGAAAGCAATATATTATTCTGCAATCAAAGTTTTATATCAGGATTCCCTCAGAAGATAAAAAGCTTCAAGGTGGCCAGGTTTGTTGAAGCTAGACTTCCTCGAGAGGGGCAGGTGGAGGACCCTGTATAAGGATTATTCACAGGGCGATAGCTACAGACAGACATGTGGTGCACCTGAATCCAGCAGTGGGTAGACGGTGTAGGTTTTGTAGGACGGAATGTAAAGCATTTGTTTTATTGTTGAAAGGTCTTTTTGATCTGCTTAAGAGATGGTTTCAAGCATTTGATGAGGAATTCTCAAAAGGAGTTTTTATTGGGCGCATGATGTATAGATTCTTAATCAGAAGGAAAGCGTGTTTGTTAAACTACTTAATAGGAACAGCGAAATTAGCAATTTGGAAGACGAGAAAGAATGAAGGGTTGCAACTTTTTAGCGCTGATGCTGAATTAATGTTCAAGAATCTAGTAGGGGGGCGCACGGTGGCTTAGTGGTTAGCACGTTCGCCTCACACCTCCAGGGTCCGGGGTTTGATTCCTGCCGGGGCCATGTGTGTGCGGAGTTTGCACGTTCTCCCCGTGCTGCAGGGGTCCCCTCTGGGTGCTCCAGTTTCCTCCCCAAGTCCAAAGACATGCATGGTAGGCTGATTGGCGTGTCTAAAGTGTCCATAGTGTATGAATGGGAGTGTGTATGTGACTGTGCCCTGCAATGGACTGGCACCCTGTCCAGGCCTGATGCTTCCTGGGATAAGCTCCAGGAGTAAGCGGTTGAAGATGGATGGATGAATCTAGTAGCTGGAAGGTTAAATATAGCATTTGTATATTATAATCTTATTTTTAAAAATTAGGGTTTTTTTAATGATATTTGGTCTGTAGACATTGACTACATTTACATGGACAGCAGTAATCTAATTATTGACCTTACTCTGAGTAAGATAATAATGTGATTAAGGTGTTTACATGAGTCGCTTTTAGAATACTCCTGTCATGTTCCCGTTTTACATGTTCTAGAACATAATTAGATTAACGGCACACGTCATTACGTCACCGCGCCACGCTGTCCGACGTCCCTCCAGAATTTCACGTATCAACATATAGTTCGTCTTCGTTATGGTACCATATACAGTTTTGGGTGTTTTTGGTTATTCATTTTTACGAACGCTTTAAGTGCACTTAATTATTTGTCATTCTATACGTGCAAATAGACAACTGCTTGAAGCCGTGGGCTGTGTCCCAAACCACGTACTTACTGTCTATATAGTAGCCATGATACATGTATTTTTCCCCACTACAGGCCTATAGTAGGCAAGTATGCGGTTTGGGACGCAGCTGTGCTGTCTTGTTTGCCGTAAAATGTTGAGCACTGCCGTGTGTGATCGTGTCCTGTCGTAAAATGCGGTGAAAACTCACACGACGTTAATAACAGGATTAAGGTGTGTACATGTCGGTAATACACGTCTATAATGTGACTAAAACAGGAGTACTCCACATGTCTTAATTCGATTAGTGCTTACTTCGAGTATGACCTTAATCAGATTAAGGTAATTAAAAATTGCTGTTTATGGTAGTTTCTTAATCAGAGTATTGTCTTAATCGGGTTAATAGTGGATTATTGTTGTCCATGTAAATGCACTGAATGTTTTGTGTGCAATTGACGAGGGTCAGTTGGTTCTGAATTTTTTATTTTATATCAGTGAGTATTTGATGATGTTGTCATGGCAAATGTTTTTATTTTGTAAATAATAGTTTTATTAAACTGCTCTCTCTCTCTCTCTCTCTCTCTCTCTCTCTCTCTCTCTCCCTCCCTCTCATATACACACTCTCTCTCATATCCTGTAGATTCATTTTTCCTCATATTACACTTTTTCATCACAATGCCCATGTCCTCCATAAGAAAAGTCTCAGAACTTTGAGAAAATAACTATACAATTCAAGTTCGAATTACATTTATTCATCTAGACAACTGCAATGGACTGGCATCTCATCTGCCAATTCTCCCACCTCAGTGTTCCCGTGATAGGGTCCAGATCTGCCATGACCCTGACCAGGAAAAGGCGTTACTGAAAAGCAATAAAAGAAGCAATGATCTAGACAACTGTATAGACTGATAATAGAATCTGAATAATGTTCAATATTACTCTGAATCTTGCTTTAATTAATGAATCAAATCAAAGCAGGCAATATAAATTTACAATCTAATACATTACACTGTGAAACATAGTGTTGTTTCTATGGAAATATGATATGTGTAAGTAAAGATGGAACACACTAATTGCTTTTTTCAATAAAACTATGACAAAGGGGGAAATTCATATTAATTATGAAGAAGACAATCAAATACTCTGATTAATTTAGATAACTGTGTGTGTGTGTTTGTGTGTGTGCGTGTGTGTGTGTGTTTGTATTTGAGTGTGTGTGTGTGTGTGTGGGTGTGTGTGTGTGTGTGTACATGTGTGTGTGTGAGTGTTTGTGTGTGTGTGTACGTGTGTGTGTATGTGTGTGTGTGCGCACGTGTGTGTGTGTTTGTGTTTGTGTGTGTGTGTGTGTGTGTGCACGTGTGTGTGTGTGTGTGTGTGGGCGTGTGTTTGTGTGTGTGTGTGTGTGTGTGTGTGCGCGCGTGTGTGTGTGCGCGCGTGTGTATGTGTGTGTGCACGTTTGTGTGTACATGTGTGTGTGTGTGGGGGGGGGTGTTTGTGTGTGTGTGTGGGTGTTTCTGCGTGTGTGTGTGTGGGGGTGTGTGCGTGTGTGAGTGTGTCTGTGTGTGTATGTGTGTGTTTGTGTGTGTGGGGGTGTTTGTTTGTGTGTGTGTGGGTGTGTGCGTGTGTGGGTGTGTGTGTGTGTGTGGGTGTGGGTGTTTGTGTTTGTGTGTGTGTGTGTGTGTGTGTGTGTGTGCATGTGTTCATGTGTGTGTGCACGTGTGTGTACGTGTGTGTGTTTGTGTGTGTGGGTGTTTAGCTATTTTTGAGGAACAATTTTCTCCATAACAATAATAATAAAATGCATCTTTTATCTGAAAAACTAAAAGAGCCAAAACATTTCCTTTATGGTTACTGCGGTTAAGGTCAGGGTTAGATATAGGTGTGAGCATAGAATTAATTAGCTGCTGTAATAATTACATCAGGGTGGCATGGTGGCACAGAGGGTAGAGTTGCCACCTCACAGCTCGAGGGTCCTGGGTTTGATCCTGAGCTCGGGCTATTCAGGAGGCTATTCATTCTCTCCCTGTGTCCACATGGGTTTCCTCCAGGTTTCCTTCCAAAACCAGTAGGTGGATTGGCTAAGATAAATTGCCCCAGAGTGTGAATGACTGTATGAATGTGTGTGCTTGGATCCCTGTGATGGACTAACATCCCATCCAGGGTGGATTCCCGCCTCACGTTCTGTGTTCCTGGCACAGAACCACTGTCACCAGAACCACTGCGAGCCTGACTCTTACGCGAGGTGAGTGAGCAAATAATTGCATAAATTGAATGATAGTAAAACCTGTGTGTATGTGTGTGTGCATTGATATCCTATATTTCAGCAACTTACAGTGTACAGAAAAAAATCTGTATATACCATCAGGCAATGAGGTTCCCAGGGCACAGTGACCTCAACACAGCTCATTACAGATATGAACTGATTCTGCGACATTGTTCTTGAAAATTGCTTAGATAAATTGTTAATTTTGAAAAAAATATGGTTAGCATAACTAAAATATTTCTATTGCACTATTTGGATATCAGCGGCTTTCATCCTTGGTCTCTGTCCTGTACTTTTGAGATAACCAACCTGTCATTTCTTTATGGAATGAATAACTTTTTCTTATCTCCTCCATAAAATGGATCATTAATTCTCAGTCGTGATTTTTGGTCTGTGTGAGCTCTAAATTGTCACTAGAAAGTTTTTGAGCAGCCGACCCCTGCTTTGAGATTAATGATCGAGGGTTACGTATAACAGTACATGCTCTGCTTTTTCATTTACTGTATATATGGGAATAAAGGCTGATTTACTCTGCACTATGCTATTGGGATTCGTGGATTTATTGAAGGTACTGCATGCTGTGTGAGAATGAATGTGAGCAGAGGGGTATAAAATGAATATAAATTAAAGGACTACTCTAGCTCTTATAGATCTCTATTCTGAGACCACTTGAAACAGTTTTGCTATTAGATCAGAGCTAACATATTACAAACATCCGTCACTCTGCCCATGTGTTTGTCCACTGTGTTGTCTTTTTTGTCCACTTGCATGACTGGAAATGAACCCAAGACATCCTGACAGATTAGGTACAATGTTAAGAGAAACACACTGGTAAAACCAGTGCTAGAAATCTTATTAGTTATGACAACTGGCTGCACTAATGTTTATCGAACCAACCCCCAACAAACCACCCATTTATGTTGAAGCCGAGAGTGGAAAGGGACTGAACAGCTTCTGCTTAACCACTGTGCCTGTTGTGTGGTAATTATCAATGCATCACTAGATGCATCCCTTAAGCAGCTTCATTATCAAACAGAGCAAGTGGAAACAAGAAAAAAGTGGGGGCAGAGAGGTAATATTACCTCTGTGCTGTGAATCACCATTCAAAATGATCCCTCAAACTATTTCCTTCCCCTAGAGAACCAAAAAGTTCTCATCAGTGCCATATGAAGAATTTTGTGTCTACTGTGAATGGTGTAACAAAATAGCACATGTGAATATCAAGCACATTCACCAAAATCATTACTTTACAGGCAATCCCCAAATGAGATAAACACCAGATGGTCATGTTTGCCACGTTGTTGTGCACTGCTTACTTTATTTACCATTGAACACAGCCTCCATCATCAGGTTTGTCTCCATGAAGTATTTACTGACTCCTGAGCAGTAGAGATGCATAACAAATTGCCCTGCAGTGACTCGAGGTTGATGGGTGGGCCTCGTTTAACAACCCATCTGTTTGTGTCTGGGATTTATTACAAGTTTTACTACAGTGCTGTTAAATTCTCAAATCACATTGGTCAGAAGGTGTTGATTAATTTTCTTGAACAGCCCGACTCATGATAGCATTTCAGTAGTTTCAGTCTCAAGGCAAATCACAGGTTTACATTAATGTGCTCTTTCTCATACGTTATTGTTTCTATAGTAACAGCTGTAGGGAACAACAATTGAGATGACATTCCAGGGCCCAATTTATAACAGGACCCCTCTCTAGCTACCAGGTAGAGAAAGTTTTGCCACATTGTAATTGGATCTTAGTGAACAAACATAAACAAATGCGTGGTATCAGTAGATAAGCTGCAAAGACAACTGCCAGACACCTCTTACAGGACAGGGAAGGAGACCCCCTTCACCCACATCCGCATGAAGAAGAACTCATCATTGGTCCACAGGTTGACCCTAACCACTAAACTCATTCCTAAGGTTTAAGTCAGCACTGCCATAAGAATTCCTTAGAACCACTGGATGGAGCAACAGTGGCTAAAACAATTAAAGGCCATAAAGACCCATCCAAATCCATTCATATATATGTTTTGAGTCCTTAAAGTTGACATAAACTGTGACACATCCACTTCACAGTCATGTAAAGAACAGTTTATGTTAATGGAAAATGATTGTTGACACAACAGTTTATATGAGCTGACCTTTTAACACACGAATGAGTGCATGGGTGATAGTTCAACCATTTCTTATCATGTTTGGACTCTACACTGCTGTGAAAAAGTATTTGCTGGTTTCTTCTGTTTTTGTGTATATTTCATAATAAATAGTTTTAGATCTTCAAACGAAATACAAAACAAAGGCAACCTGAGTAAACACAATAAAATTTCTATTTATTTATTTATTTTTATTAAAGCAAAAAAAGTTATCTAACACCTATCACCAATGTGAAAAACTTAAAATCTGGTTGTGCCATCTTTAGCAGCAATAACTGCAACCAGACATTTCTGATAACTGGAGATCAGTCTTTCACTTACTTCTAGGACTAGGATTTATTCCTATGCTTTGGATCATTGTCTTGGATCATAATCCAGGCATAATCCAGTTGCATTTACGGATTGAAAACCGGACATTCTCCTTTAGGATTTTCTGGTAGAGAGAAAAATTCATGTTTCCCTCAATTATTGTAAGTTGCCCATTCCCTGAAGCAGCAAAGCATCCCCACACCATCACACTTCCCACACCATCACACTTCCACCACCATGCTTGACCGTATGTATGATGCTCTTTTTGTGGAATTCTGTGTTTGGTTTACGCCAGATGTACCGGGAACCTTGTCTTCCAAACAGTTCCACTTTCAATTCATCAATCCACAGAACATTCTTCCAAAAGGTTTGAGGATCATCAAGGTGTGTATTGGCAAAATTCAGATGAGCCTTAATGTTCTTCTGGGTTAGCAGTGGTTTTCACCTCGCCACTCTTCCATAGATGCCATTTTTGCCCAGTGTCTTTCTGATAGTGGAGTCATGAACAGTGACCTTTATTGATGCAAGAGAGGCCTGTAGGTCATTTGATGTTGTCATTGACTCTTTTCTGACTTCCTGGATGAGTAGTTGCTGTGCTCTTGGAGGAATTTTGGAAGGTCAGCCACTTCTGGGAAAGTTCACTACTGTGCAGAGTTTTTCCATTTGGAGAAAATGGCTCTCACTGTGGCGCTTTGGAGTCCCAGAGCCTCTGAAATAGTTTTGTAACCCTTCCCAGCCTGATGTATTTCACTCACCTCCTTCCTCGTCATTTCTGGAATTTCTGTCAACTTTTGCATAGTGTGTTACTGGGTAAGACCTTTTAACCAACTTCACGCTGTTGAAAAAGTTCTATTTAAGTGTTGATTTGATTAAACAGGGTTTGTAGTAATGAGGTGTGATTGTGTCTAGTCCAGCTGAACCACATCATGAATGCAGTTTCACAGATTTGGGGAATTAGTAACTACAGGGGCAAATACATTTTCACACAGTTGGCATTGGATAACATTTTTGCTTCAATAAATAACATTATCATTTAAAAAACTGTATTTTGTGTTTACTCAGGTTGCATTTATTTTATTTTAGATTTTGTTTAAATTTCTGAAACAATTTAGTATGAGACAAAAACAGAAGAAATCAGGATATACTTTTTCACAGCACTGTATGTGTTTAGCACAATGCCTATAATATTTTGAAAGAGGTTTGGAAAATAAATAAAACATAAGCAAAACTTTAAAGACACTTCTCCAACTGTGTACTTTACCTATGCAAATGAGTTCCACACTAGTGTGGGCTACACTGTGGCCACTTCTGGCATCAATAGACAGTCACATTGCTGGAATGGAAAGGCACCAGATTACAATCTCCTCCTTAGCAGAAAGGGATAAAGGCATCTCCCTGATTGGCACTTCCTTGTTCTGAGTTTCTAACCTGACAAGGAAAGAGACATTAACAGAAACACCACGTTCTGAGTCTTCGGCCCATGTAGTAGAAGACATTCACAGAGATAACCATCCTGAAACTTTGTCATGGCAAGACCAAAATGGTACGATTAAGGTTAAGCCTCCCTTCAAGGCTCCTTCAGCTGAGTGTTCCAGACTTTAATTAATTAATTCATTAATTAGAATTTTTTTTTTTTTTTTTTTGTAATTGTAAGAAATTGTAATTGTTGTTGTTGCTGTGGTATGAGAGGAATAAAAAAAAACTTCAGGACTTCTTGTTGCTGGAAAATAATCAACCATGGGGTGATTACGCATCACACCACCCTATTGTTGATCAGTTTCCCATTACAAAACGCCACTCATGCATTATTCCTTACATAACACACTTGTAAATCTGTCAGAATGTAACTAATGTATACACATACAAATTTGCTTATCATGAACTATTAGCCAGTAGGTCATCCCATCATAAAAACTTAATAATAACAATAATCCGTAAATAAAAAAAAAATCTTAAGTTACTATAAATTAGACAATTTCCTAAGAACACTGCTAGCCCTATTTCTGTGTGTATGAATGTGTGAGTAGTTAAACAGGAGATACTGAGAATCTGCTGAAGTCTATCCACATATTGAAAGCAAATATATTTAAACCTATTATAGTGCACAATTCTGAAATGGGTGAATAGAAAGCCTGTGCCAGATCCTGAATCTCCATTGCGTAGTGCAGGAAAATGGTACTGATGAAAAATTGGAAGCGTTTTATTGCTATTGTTTCAGATTAAATTTATATTTACAATTTGTTGAATGTTAAATTTAGAAAATGGCAAGCTTTCACAATTTCTAATTACTGATAAAATGAGCTTAGAATGTTGAACAACAACAACAACAACAACAATAATAATGATAATAATAATCTTTCTATTATTTTTTGAATGAGCATGTTAATGTGCGATGAATAAAGGATAAAGTGATTGTTGAATTAATATTATTTCGCTCATATGCTGTACAGGGCAGAAGGAGATCAAATCAATCAAAAGATAATATCAGCCAATTGTATACAAAATAAATTATGCCTCATAATGTCAATACCTCCTTTTAAAACTGCACTTAGAGGCTGACTGCTTGATAAGCATATTGTCTTGGTGCACAGAAACATTGGTGTTACATACAACATTATACATTTCTGCATTTTACTGTTTTGGAGCAATGTAATTATTCAGAACTTTAAAAATGATACAGTAATCAAACAGCAAAAAAATATTTTAATTGCTCATATGAAATATTCATCGTTTCCTGTTAAAGTGTGAATGTGGCTGTTATTGAATTAATTAAGTACATTTAAAATTAGGAGCAGAGCTTCTTCTTTAACCCTGTGTTTGATGATGAACTCAACCAAAATTAGCTAGTGCATGTGGTGTAATATGACATACTTTGATATTCCACTCACAGCATTGGACTGCTGCCAATAAAGAAAGCATGCTATGACCAACATTGCTGCACCAGAGTCAGCCCTACACAAAGGCTCTGAAAATATCCAGCTTGCACGCAGAGTGACTCATTTGCATTATGTTAAGAGCCTGAACTCGTGTGTATACCACAAGGAACACAGAATCCCAACATTCACACTGACAACATCCCTGAATAATCCCAGAATCCCCTTAAGTGTTTTGTTTTCACTGCTTTTCTCTGACACTTGTAGATCGCTGTAGGGTTTGGAGGGTCTCTGAGACTCAGGTGTGACTCTTAAGAGCTAGTACCAAATGTCCAACACTTTGCTGTCACTCAGATATGGTCCGTTTCCTACGCAGCCCTCTGAGGACCTGATACAAGCCTGTGGATGACTCCTCCCTCACTGTGTGCAATTGTTGTACCTTTACTGAAAAAGCACACACATTTCACATGCGATTCTGTAAATAATATGTGATCACTTTTGAAAAACATACAGGCATGGTTGACTATGTTATGCACTGAATCTGCATATACGCTCAAAGAACAGCAGGGTTGGCTCTAGCTTCAAGTTGTAGGTGGAAACGGGGGCTAACAATGTTAACGATGTTATGCTGCATTCGTGGTATCTTGGAAGTGTTAATTTGCAAGTTGTAATAATGTCATTTCCCACCTTGGCCCGGATGCCCCCAGGAAAGCGTGTCTTTTTTGCTCTTTCAGAGTATGTAAAGCTCATAAAAAGCTACTTTAACTACACTTTTACAGTTACAGCCCTCAGTGGCTGTTGGTCCTGTTCTACTCTAGCGCACTTAAAACATCATGCAACATTTTGGACTGAAATTGCAGCGCACCAACAACAGCGGACAATACCGAGTAGCTTATCAACAGCTAGCCACCTAGTGTTAGTGATACCTCTGATACTGAAGATTACCTCCTCAAAACAGTGATTAGTATGGTCAATTTTATAGATATAACCAAGTACTGTGTCTGTGTAATAATTGATCTGCTACAGTATAAACTCATTTAAATGTTGAGATGTGTGCAAGGCCATGTTGATTTGATGTCACACTATAAACAAAGAAGGAACTGGTAGTTGAGATGATGCCAAGATTATGAGTTGAAATTTCAAGCTGAGTGGGGCATTTTCGGTGGTTTTTACTGGTTATAAGCGGGGAATTATAAGTTGCAACATCACCTCAAATGCAGCATTAGAGTCAAAATAAAAGGCCCTTTCTGCATTGCCTACTCCTTGCATTTGCAACATTAACTTTCTGAAAAGTCCCCTGAAAACTCCTTCATAACTGTATTTATTTATTTATTTATTTATTTATTTATATAAATTTGTATAAAATTGGTGGGGAGGGCCTGGGCTAGTGGGTGCTCTCCGGGTGGGCCAATTTTGTGCCGTGGCCAGTGAAAAACCCCCCACATGTAATCACATTTGAAAATACATTTTTTTGTGTGAGAAAATAATAATAATTATGTGGAATGATCATGTGTAAAAAAAAAAAAAGATAAATAAAAATGTGCTAAATATATATGAAGACCATGTGACTTTTTTCCGTATGTAAGTTTTCCCGTATCCGTAAGTGTATGTCTGTACTGGAAGATTTTTTTGTTTTGTTATTTTTTTAATGTTAACCCTACCTTGAGCATACACCATAGAAAAACAGGAAAACACTGAAAAAAGCAGTCATTTCTCATTCACACATTAACAATTAGCAGAAGAGAATGAAAATGGAATGGACTCTTTGAGGGCAATTTCATTAGAGTGACTGTTTCTAAAAATCACATGTAAATTTCACAAGTAAAAATCATGTTACTTTTCCATAAGGGTAAAGTCACTGTCAAAAACTAAAGTTATTTAGTTTTAAATAATAAGTGCTAAAATATTCTGTGCATGATGTCTTTCTGCATTTATACATCATATAAAACCCTAGTACTGAATAGGAAATTCAGTACTTGTGAAAAAGAATTGTGAAATAGCTGTGTGATTTCATTAGTGGTGGAAGGTATTATAATAAAGCAGAGGGGAGAGATTAAAAAAATGTAATGACATCCCGGGTGTGATCTAGATACACTGTTCACTGAGGTTGTAGAAGATATTCAACTAAGCAGATTAGACTCCATACTTACCTTTTAATCCTATTGTATTACATGCAGCAAAATGAAGCTACACCATTTTACTTGCTTAAGGGGTCAGTGAACATTTTTTTTTTTTTTTGGACATACCATATCATCATCAGAACCTTTTGCTAGTGGTTCCACCTCAGTGAGAGACTGTCTTTCTCAGTAAGTTATCTTTGTGCCACACAGTGACCTTTGGTTCCTCCAAGGGGGTGGTTATTTGATGAGAAGATTCAATTGTCACTTTGGGAAAAGTACATTTCATGTTCTCTTTAGTTTATTTTCTCTACCACAAGCAATCTTCAAGCTCTTTCAGGTCAGATCAATGTGAGCATGGCTGCTTTTGTACAACAGAGGCATTTTTAAGAGATCAGCCAAGGTCATCTTCATCAATAAATTACCTCCACATTCCAGGCCTTGATCTTTAGATAGCGTTTCCCACCCAAATCAATGGACACGTGGTCACCGTGTCAACAGGTATGCTCTAAAACATCCTTTAGAAGGTTATAATTAGACCATTGTTCATTCAATGCATTAATGATTGAAAATCTTAATGAAGAAGGCACCAAACAGCAAAACACTAATTAACCTATTGGCATTTTGATGTACCAGCTTAATTTCATTTTATTATTACAGTCTCAAACGTATGGAGTGAATTAACATTTCACTGCAGTAAAAATCAATAAATTGTACAAAAGTCTCAAACTGGACAATTGATTTTTTCATTTCTAGAGAGGAAAGTCAGTAGCAGCTTCTTATGCTGTGTTATAGTTGTAAAATCAATAGTAATAACAACTTACCTTTGAGGGACATTTTTCACCACAGAAGCAGACATGCCAACAGCAAACTCAGCAAATCAAGTCCCACTTTCTGCATGGACACAGACAGAAGCGTAATGATTTTGTAATAGCTGACTGGAGCTGTTTTAAGGTTGTAGTCCAGAGGATTAGGCTTAGCTTGGTGCTAAAGTGTTTATTCAATTACCACAGAAATGTCAGTGTACATAGCCACTTTATTTATACTACTTTCTTTACTTTTTCCAGGTTGTTTACTACTCCACATTCATGGCTACAATGGTAAGAGACAATGGCTATGTTTACACGCATATCAAATTCTGTTGATATTTGGGTTGCAGCCATATTCTGAATACGATGTTTATATGCGTACAGGCATCAGAATATTCCTGTATACATGGTTGGTGTAAGTATGCCTGAGTTGAGATTCCTAAATACAGAGCCTACAGCTAAGCATCTGTTAGCACCCACAATTCCTTGTGGACTGAGAATGCACGTATATCTCCTTTCAGTGACTTTTCTGAATAAGGTGTTTACATGCAACAAATTCCCGACTAAAACAAGCATATTCCGGGGTGGGAATCAAAATTTGGGGAATCAGAATATTACTCTGAATCTGAATTGGGCAATTGGATTGCGGAGGTTACACATGACTCAATACTAATGAGAATATTGCCAAAATTGGATTAATATTGGAATATTGATGTGCATTTAAATGTAGTCACTGATTGTTTAGAACACTTCATAGACTGTCCTCGTTGCTTCCTGTTTTGTTCCAACTGCTGTCTATATATTATTGCCTTGTATGTTGTTTGTTGTGTGATATCATGAAGCTCATTAAAATAAATAAATAAATTATATATACAGCAGCAGGGTCCCAGTATCAGTTTGATACTGAGCTTGAGTAAATGTCTGTGTGGAATTTCACGTCTTCCATGTTCTCTGCCTCTTCATGTGGGTTTTATGTTGGTTTCCCAGTTTCCTCCTACCTCCCACATCCATGCCAAGAGGTGAACTGGTGGATCTAAATTGACTTACGTAAGGGGGAATGACTGTACATCATGTCTGAATGTGTGCACATGGTGGCTCATTCAGTGTATATTATATATAAAATTCATTGTTAGATAATTATAACTATAACTACATGATGGTTTAAATACAATGCCATAATCTGTAAATGTTAAGTGCTCAAAATATTCGTATCTGGAAGTGACCATGGTCTGTAACTGAAGTTAACCCTATCATTGAGCATAGGACATAGAAACACTGAAAAAGAACATAGAGGAAAAAGGAGATTTTGTGTGGAAAAATACATTCACAAATTAGCAGTTAGCAGAACAAGTGGCATTTAAGTAGCATTTTATTATAAAGATAGTAAGAACTAGTGAGCAGCATTGTGAGGTTCTGTATATGATGTCAGCATATTGCAGATCCATCCATTCATTTTCTCTACTGCTTACCCTACACAGGGTCACAGGTTGCCTGGAGCCTATCTCAGGGGACTTGGGGCTCAAGGCGAGGGACACCATGGACACACTTCAGACTTTTCTTTGGGTGACGAGATGAAACCGGAGTGTGTGCGTGTGTGTGTGTGTGTGTGTGTGTGTGGTGATTTGTTTGGCTGGCAAGCAAACTATCTAAAATAAAAAAAAGAATACTCCTCATGCCTCTTTTTTGTGTTTGTATTTGCTTTCATTTAGGATGAATTATCTGTTCATTCCAAATAATGTATATATATATTTTTGTTAATACCTAATATGTATTGTATATATACATAACTTTGTTATCATGTTAAATAAGTTCAAGTTGGAAGAACAGAGGGGGCAGTAAATTAAAAAAAAAAAAACTTTGAATAAGTGCTATTATACAGGAGATCTGCAAACTTTAGCAACAAATCCATCAATCTACAAAAAGCAGATACAGAGATACTGCATTACAAATACACTCTAGTAGCAATAATACAACAATATGATCAGTACACTTGTAGTACAAAACAAAGCCATCACCTCAACAGACATCTACACACTCAGGAGAAGAGTTCTGAGGGGAGATTTGTATCAGTGTTTAGGTGCATGCTGAACAGCTGAGTCTTCAAATGTCAAAGTGTATAGCTCTTCTTGTACATGCTCCAATATAGCTGCTGCTTTTTCCCCTCTTGTCTGGATTGCTTAGCAAACAAAGAGCATATTGAAAGGGCACCATGTTGTTTCTGATATGACAAGAAAGAGAATGTAGCCTATAAATGAATAAATCCCACTGAAATCAAAAACAAAGAAGAAGAAGAAGAAGAAGAAGAAGGAGAAGAAGAAGAAATGTTAAATAATATTTTTGACAAAGCTTTGGGGTTACAAACAGCAGCCAAGTTCCAGCACATTAAACTAAGTCTAGGTCTAGACTGAGATTTCTTGATGCCTGTAGTATCAGGTCACGCTAAAGCTATGTTAAAAATAGATATTGGAGTATGACAGCACATTGTGAATCATCAGTTCTTGCTCTGACATTTCGCTGCACGTTGTGTTCAGTGTGCTTCCCCAGGGAAAGAGACTAATTAGAGTTCTGACTCAAACAGAAGGACTCAGGGCAGACTGTTTATGGTTCACAGTGTGTTGCAGTAATAGCTTTGTGTGTGTGTGTGTGTGTGTGTGTGTGTGTGTGTGTGCGCGCGTGCACTGCAGATGTGGAAGTCCTATAGTTGCAAGCGATTTTAAATGCGCAGCCCATGAATACTATTTCATATTTCACGTGAATGAACTATGAACACATCTGACTCCTCAAACATTAAACTTCTGATCAATATTCAATTTTTCCTATTCATTTGTTTTATTATTAGTCAGTAATGGTATTTAAGTATGTAATAATCTTCATGGAGGCTTAGGCATCAGGCTAATATTTCATTCATACAGGGCACAGAGAAAAGATTATGGCCAGAAAATGTTTTAAAATGGTTCAATTAAGGATTTAATTTAATCTCTTCCGAGATATAAATGACTATATATTAAGGGTCCTCCGATTGATCGGTCGCCGATAATCGCTTTAAATAGTTTGATCGGCGGTCTCTATAAAGGCCCGATCCAGAAGAGTCGATCAGATGACGCAAAACTCGCGAGACATTTTTTTACCTGCTGATAAAATGGCACATATTACACATGGCAGAGACTCCTGCTGCTGCATTCAGCCACATGTTTCAAACATGGGGAATCCCGAAGGAAACAGTGCACGTTATTCTAAGGGATAATGCAAAGAACATGGAAAAGGCCATGAGGGATGCCGATCTACCCAGCCTGCCGTGCATGGCGCAGATGTTATACCATGCTTCAGAGCTTTAAATCGTCTTCTTGAGAAACTTCAGAGGCTGATCATGGTGTAAAATAAAAACTTCAAAAGCCATGTTGTTGGAAGCGGTCCAGAAAAGAGTCCATGACACTGAATCTGAGAACCTATATATATCCCTACAATCCTTGATCTGAGGTGAGAAATTTAGCTACACATTCATGTGTGTGTGTGTGTGTGTGTGTGTGTGTGTGTGTGTGTTCAGCTGTGTTGCTGTCAGAGCGAATTAAAGAGCAGGCAAGAAAGCAGGCAAATGAGTATTGTTGCAGTTTTTAGTCTAAAGTTAAAATAGTCTAGCTAAAGTTAAAGACTCTGTTTGTTCTGTCTTTTATTCTATTCTATTCTATTTATTTATTTATTTATTATATATTTATTCTACAGGAAAGTTATAAACTGTTCCCAATAACCAAGCACAGGCTACTATGGTTTAAGTTAATATGTTGCGCATGTTGCTTGCCAATAAATAAACAGTTGTCAATTCACGATACTTTCTCAACTCTTAATTTTAATACTTAATTTACATTGTTGTTAAATATAGGTTAATATATAATGCTACATGATAAATAGAAGGCTTCAAATAGACCCTGTGATTGGCGATAGGTATCAGTATTGGGTGATACAGCTTCCAGCGATCAGGGATCGGTGATTGGCCCGAAAAATCCTGATCGGAGCACCCCTGCTATATATGATGCCATAATCATTGGAAAATGCAGCCTTTAGATGTACTGTATACTGCCTTTCACAAGGTAATTGGTCACTGAAAATTCTACATCCTCTTTTGTGCCGCATGTCTGTGACTTATAGGCCAATTAGTCCATGTGTTGACAGCAAAGAATACTGAAGCTGAGATAAAAAAAAAATGCCTGGGGAGAAAACTAACCAAGCTCAGTGAGAAGGGTAAAAAGTTATTGCCCTATTGGTAGACAAAGAGAAGAGCGATCGTCACTACGAGTTCACTAAGTATGCTCCATGTAAAGTCATCAACACAGAAAATACTAGCCAGTGTTATCAAGCTATTAAAGCCATAAGTAATGATAGTTTTAAAGAGCATTTTAAAGAAATGTGGACCAGTCTCACAAGACCCATTAACGTCTGGACAAGCTTCATTGCCTTTCAGTGGAGTTTGTTAATGGCTCAGTTCACTGTATTTCCACTGAGAATAGGCAACGCTCTCAAGTGCATATTGTAGACTGCTAAGTAAATGCCAAGAATTAGCTCTGTTTACTCGCAAGTAGGCAAAATATAGAAGACCTGTCCCCATTGGACATCCCATCAGAGGTACAGTCTAGGAAGAAACAACTGTTACAAGCATGCGACCATCTAACACCTGTTTGAAATATTATTTTAATTCAGAAATGCTTTCTTCACTGTACTTTCATGTTGAAATGTTTTTCTTGCATACAACCAGTACATGGAAGTAAAACATGAAAGGAAAACTGCATATTTCAGAATGATGCATATTTCAGAATGATGTAAATAAACTGAAAATGTCTGAACATGAGGCTAGTATCAATGAGGACAAACTTACAACACCACAAACGCTTCATTTGAAATTTAGTTCATTCAAATGACTAGCTCCAAGCTGAGTGAGTACACAGGTGAACTACAAGAAGCTATCAGAAAAATTGGAGCACATGTATACTTGGGCTGGAGTAAGCCACAAAATCTTTGAAAACTGAGCTTGAGGCTTTAAGTGAGAGTGCACTGACCTAGAAAACTTTTTACAGAATGTCCGCTTTTTATTTCTGCATTCTTTCATCGGAAGGACAGATATAAGAAAATCGGTGCTGAAATAATTAGCGTAATATTATTTTTGGTCCTACAGTCTTTCTTAACTTTTACATTTGGTACCAGTTTCTATTTCTGACAGCAATCCTGCTTCTGATCTTTCAAAGTCCTGATCTTGTACTGCTTGTGAATAAGCTACATTAATATTTTCCTTCATTCATTCATCTTCAGTAACCACTTTATCCTGATCAGGGTTACGATAGATCTGAATTCATCCCAGATGGGATGCTGGCCAATCTCAGGGCATAATGCAAACACACATTCACAACTAGGGGCAATCTGCCTACCTACATGGCTTTGGTCAGTGGGAAGAAACCGGAGAACCTGGAAGATTTTCACATGGACACAGGGAGAACATTTTATACTCCACATAGACAGTAACCCAAGCTCTGGACTGAACCAGTGATCCCAGAGCTGTGAAGCCACAACACCACCCACTGCTCCACCATGCCCTGCCAGCTACATTAATGATACTAATACTATGAATACTAAGAATGTAGAATAAGCATACTGTTTTCAAGTTTCTGTGTATACTTCTCCTTCTGCTTCCTTTGAAGATGCTAATCCACCCCCTACATAAACTATATGGCCAAAAGTATGTAGAAAACTTGTTCAAAGTATTGAACATCCCATTCCAAAACCATGGACATTAATATTGAGTTGTCTCACCTTTGCTGTTACTAGGAAGGTATTCCACTAGATTGTGGAACTTGGCTATGGGGATTTGTGTACATACTGCCACAAGAGCTCAGCAGGATGGGCATTCATGTTGTAGTAAAGAGGCCTGGTGCACATCCATCATTCCAATTTATCACAAAGGTGTTCAGTGGTGTTGAGGTCAGAGCAGCATTGTACAGGCCACTCCTCCATTTCCTCCACACCAACCTAGGCAAACTATGTCTTTATGGAGCTTGCTTTGTGCACAGGGGCATTGTCATGCTGGAACTTGTTTGGGCCTCTTAGTTCCAGTGAAGGGAAATATTACTGCTACAGCATCCAAAGCCATTCTAGACAACTGTGTCCAGCTGTGTGGCAACAGTTTGTGGAAGAAGGTGCGTGTGAGTATCAGGTATCCACATACTATTGGACATCAATCTCACTTTTGGCTTAGTAGACAGGTTGGTGTGGAGCTTCAAAAAGCCAATAGGAGTGTAGATGGAGATGACTACACTCCACAACTGACTCAGTTGAAAAGACAGATTGGTTGTCCATTTATAGAGGGAGGAATCAGGCATGAACAATATATAATACCACACATTTTCTTAGGGTGGGTTAGTGCCAAGATACCATGAATGAGGTTTTAAGGTGGGTGATGAGAATAGTGGAGAAAGAGTCGTACTGGTATGGGTTGAGGATGACTTTGAAAGGTTATCTTGAAAGGATTTGCTCACAGAGTTATTGTCTGGCCATGGTGGTCAAAAATGAGAACTGCAACAAGTGTTAATAGAGGTTCATTGGGGAAAAAAATCTCACTGCCCTATGCTCAGGAGAGGAACAGTGGACAGAATAGTTAATAGAGTTGCCTATTTGTGTTAGATTAAAAAATACCCCATGGCCACCAAGATAATGTTTTTTTTGTTTGTTTGTTTGTTTTTTTTAGCAAATAATCTAAATTAAATCTAATAAATTTCCATAAAGTGTAAGTGCATACAGTGTGTCTACAGTATATCTGTCATCTTTTTCAATGCCTGAATTCTTGAGGATAGTTTCGGGTTATTTATTTAGTTTTTGAGATGTACTGTAGTTGGGCTTGACATTTTTACTGAAACCTGGCAACCCTGGTTACTACTATTAGCTCTTCTGGGTGAACCTCACTGGCAATGGGAAACATACTTGCTTATCAAACACAGCTCAACAGATGTACATCTAAAACCATTCGAAACAAGCTTCTTAACTACTGCTGGATGACTGTACAGTATGTTATTCACTCTCAACTCACTATTATGGGGATTAACTAGATAGTAGCCTGTAGCATAAGTCTAGTGTGAAAACCTCTCAACATAATTTAGTTTGAGGCATTGATAATGTCCTCGTAAATGTTATCCTGTGAAACCAAAATCTTTGGTCATGAGCCATTGCTGTCTAAATGTAATGTTAAAGCTACACCATTGGTACAAAACTACACTATACAGAATAGACTGAATCTGATTGAAGACTGAATCTTGTTGTACTTGGACAATGACAATAAAGATATTCATATTCGTATTATAAAAGTGTACAGTAAATGCATAATAATAAAGTTAATTAACCAATTGATATATTGATGCTCCACAATAGACATGATGCACTTCCCTAGTAAATACACAGGTTAGTTTTATTCTCACTTGCAACTTTTTCGACCCTACATAAAAGGTTTCTTTTATTCCCACTTCATAAAACAGTACATTTATATTTGCCCCTTGTGGTATTGCCGAGCCTTTAACTTTTGTCCTTATATAAACGTATATTAAAAAAAATAATGAAACATATGTTGCTAGTAAAAAAGAATAAACAAGCATGCTGTGTATCCCAGACAAACAAGTTCAGTTTAGGTTTTGAGAACCACTTACTCAGTTTATTAACCTTTTAAAATTGAATAGGTTCTATTATAACGTGGAATATTTTGAAAAACAAAACACTTCCTTTGCTTTTGTGTTGTTCTTTGTGTTCTGATGAAATGTTGTTGTGTAATATAAAGTAAATGAGAATGATAAAGGTCATGTATCCATATTGTATGTTAATTAAATAACCCACATTGTACACATTGTGCATTGTATTACCATTTTGTGACTAAGGGAATGTAAAAGGTTTAATGCTTGAATATTCAGTAAAAACATCTTATATCTGACTTCACAGGCTTTTTAATTGATTATACATACCTTGGTTCATTAGCAAACCAGCATAAAGTGTGTGTGTGTGTGTGTGTGTGTGTGTGTGTGTGTGTGTGTGTGTGTGTTCGGATTGTAGTTTTGGAGACTTTCTGACCCCAAAACACAACTTCTGCAATTCTCCAGCTGTGATCCTTGGAGATTTTTTGTCCACTTGAATCATACTCTTCACAGTGCATTGAGCGTATATAGACACATGTCCAATTCCAGGTTGATTCATAATATTTCCAGTTGACTGGTACTTCTTAATTATTGCCCTGATGGTGGAAATGGGTATTTTCAATGCTTGTGCTATTTTCTTATAGCCACTTCCCATTTTGTGAAGCTCAACAACCTTTTGCTGCACATCACAACTCCTTTGGTCTTATTCCTTGGTCTTACTCATTGTGATGAATGACTAAAGGAATTTGGAAAAGGTTGGAAAAGGTGATAAAGGAATTTCTTTATGATTTGCATAATTGAAATCATACAGTGTAAAGTAGCCCTTTGTTCATTAACGTTTGCTTGCTGTGTATTCTACTTTGCAATTTTTGTAATAATGACTGTTTTAATAATATTAAATAATTTTTTAAAAGTTTAATAATGATGAATGTGCATTTGCATTGAGACATATCTCACTGAATCTCATTGACACCTCATTTAAATGCATTTATTATAAAACTTTTTTTTTTTTTTTGGTGTTTAATAGACACCCTGGATGGGGTGCCAACCAGTCACAGGGCACAATCACACACTCATTCACACACTACAGACATGCCAATCTGGAAATGCCAATCAGCCTACAACACATGTTTCTGGACAGGGGGAGGAAACCAGAGTTCCCAGAGGAAACCCCAAAGCACGGGGAGAACATTCAAATTCCTCACACACATGGCAGAGGCAGGATTCCTACCCCGAGCCCCGGAAGTGCGAGGAAAATGTGCTGACCAATAAGCTACCGTGCCTCCAAAAATTGATTTGCTTAAAGGTTTCTCTCTGGTATACCAAGAGATGTATTACTGATTTTTAGTGATTCTCCCTTGTATTATTGAGCTATCATTTTTGTCAGAAACATTTCTGATTTCTGAAATTCCTTAGGAGAAATAGAACAAGACTTGAGATTTTCTAAGTTTAAAAGGAGTTAAAACAGAGAGAAAGTGCCACACTTGGCACTGAGAGGATTCAAACAGGATAAACACATTTCTGCAACACCACCTGGAAACTTGTTAAAACAAATATTTTTCTTTTTATTGTACTGGTTAGTTTATTGAATTATTATTTTTTTTTCAAGTGTTTGCCAAAGAGCTGCAGACATAGATTGAATATTAAAATGATATTTGAGTAAAAAGAGAGTGAAATCTCTTCTCCTAACACAATTTTAAATGCTTAATGTATTCTGTGAAAAATATATTCTGAACACAACCACATTCTGGATCAAAACTTATGGTTATGAAACAAGTTTTGTGGTTAAGAATACCTTTTATATAATTTAATGTGGACAATAAATAAGTAGACCTGAGCACAATCTCTTCAAATTTACTTAGACATGGTAGTAAATCAGAAGTAAACTGTACACCTCTCTAAACATACAATAGTACGATTGTAGTAAACCTGTTTAAGTAAACTTGTACTGTATATTTGAATGAACTTGACATATCATTAAGATCTGAGCACAATCTATGACTGTTGAGATGTCTACTGAAATACAAGAGGACACACATGCTGATTACTGTGATCTTTTATCTCAGGAGAAAACAATCTGAGCGACAGAAGACTTTTATATATAAGAAACATAATGATACAGAATAGCTATTAAAGAAGGAAATCTAAATCTTTGTGGAATGTATTAACTGGTCGCTCTCAGATCATAATGTTAAATGAGTGTATTAATAAAGGCATATGAATTTGGAGGATTAAACCTGTTAAGCCTATAGATAAAGACTCATGGAGAGTATTACCTGTAAAACATTTCTGGTGTGCTACAAGTAACTAATTACAGTGATAAAGTTTTATCCTTTACCAATAAGAATATATCTGTTCTATAATTGTTGAAAATGTAGAGTAAAATAAGGTCATTTAAACACAAATATTTAAACCTTTGGCTGGCGGTGTGTATTTAGACCTTTGGCTGGCAGTATGTTATTAAGCCCTTATACTATAGCTGTTCAGCAAAGCAACATCCTTTCAAAACATCTATGTCTATGTCAGTGATCAGCTGATTCACTGAAACGTGCGATTAAAAGATACAGTCTCATCAAAACATAACAGAGCTGTCATTAGATGTAACGCATCCCTGTTTTGCAGTATTAGAGTGTATAATTTATTCATGGTGCTATATTCTTTACTGCAGTAATCAAGCTGTCAGACCAAGAATGACATGTGACACACATACATACAAATTCACAGCTCACTGTACGTTCAACTTCTCAAGGCAAAAAAGGTTGCTTATTTTGATGTATATTACGATTAATATACATGGCCAGTCTATGACTAATGTAATATAAATGCTAGTGGAGGTTGTGATTTATCTCACGGTTTTACCTGTGGCTTTTTTTACTGTTAAAAAATTTATGCTAGCTTCATTAATGCTAGCTGGGTGTTTAATCTTTGTCCCTAAGAGCTGAGTTAGCCATTAAAGTCTCCCCCTACTGCACAACATTGATTATAGCAAAACATACTGAGTCTTTTTTTTCCCAGTTTAATCAAGTGGGGCCCAAAGCAGGAAAAGTCATCTAACAAGCACAGTGCTGCCAGAAGATCTGAAGTGGCAAAAATATTTGGTGGTATTTTAACTACAATCACTTGAGCCATAAACGGAGAGATAGATCATTAGCGAGCTGTGGCTATGAGGAGAGATAATTGGCTGCTGTCCACTGCTAGACAAATATAAAGATGGTTCTTAGTGCAGTCTCATGTCTGTCATCGAGCCAATTAAGTGTGGTGGATTGAGTGCAAGACACCTCACAAGTATTGAAGGTCTCTTAAATGTCTTTTGTGACAACTAGTCAAAGTGTTAGACCAGGTGAATGCATGCATTGTAGTGAGCATGGAAGCTGTCTGCCTCAGCGTGATCAGATCTTGAACAGATTTAAACTGCAATCTATACAGTGTGTTTACACTAGGGAGAGGGTTGCCCACAGCACAGCAACGCTATTCAATTATTCCAAAGAAGTTTGCAAAATTCTGCTAGGAAAGCAAAAATGGGCCAGAAATGTGGAGTGATATGATTAAGGATCTGGGAGCAATTCCAAAAAATATTAAAACAATTTCATGTGGCTTATCACAAAGCACTAAAGAGAACTATTATAACAGGCAGTCAAACGCATATGTTCAGTTCTTTACTAGCTTTGAAACATATATAAAATCATAACCCCCAGAGTTTATTTAAGATTAAGTTGCTAGTTAACTTGAATACAATCCTGGAGAACTTAGATGTTGATAATTCATAATCCATCCATCCATTTTCTGTACCTTTTATCCTACACAGAGCCTATGCCAGGGAACTCGGGGCACAAGGCAGGGGACACCCTGGATGTGGTGCCAACCCAATGCAGGAAACAATTACACACCCTTTCAACACTACAGACAATTTAGAAATGCCAATCAGCCTACAACGCATGTCTTTGGACTAGGGGAGGAAACTGGAGTACCCGGAGGAAACCCCCGAAGCATGAGGAGAATATGCAAACTGTATGCACACAGGGAAGAGGTGGTAATTCAACCCCCAACCCTGCAGGTGCGAGGCAAACATGCTAACCACTAAGCCACTGTGCCCACAATAACTAATAATCTCTTGTATGTTTAACTTCATTATCAATACTTGGATAGCTAACAAGGTGATTCCATGATTAGGGTTCAATTGTGTCCCACTGTAATTTAAAACACTTACAAATAACCATGGAAAGTAAAGGTAAAAAAAACCAAAAAAAAACATTTTTAACATGGGTAAAATGTCCTTCACAAGAACCAACATACATATGTCAAATAAATAACTGAATGAATGAAAATTCATAAAACCCTTAAAACACAGCATTTTTGACTGTCCTAACCCACTGTAACTACACTTTACCTTGAAATATAATCTAACTTTAAAAATACTGTTTGCATTAATGTTGGAATCCATTTAACATCTCATGCTTGAAGCATCCTTTTCCATGGGTCATTTACTATAGGTTATGAAAAATGGAAAAATCATTTCAGCTCTCAACCCTGTTAACTGAACACATTCCCCGCTATGAAATATTTGGAAAAATCCATATCAAAAGGAAACTACGTAATCAGAACTTCCTTTTTTCCCCCAGATAGATTGTGTTTTTGACTGACAAGATCTGAAAATATAAACATGATACCTAAATTATAGAATTAAAGTAAATCCACCCACCATCATGCATGGATGCTAGTTTTATTTCCTAATTCTATGATAAAACCTCAACCTTACTGCATTGTCAGCAATGTAGCCTTGTAAAAAAATAGATTGTAGTCTGAGATGGGTTAACACATTTTTAAATGCATTAGTTGACAAACCACTTAACATGTCTTGACAATAGCATTGTTACTGTGAATGGCTAAATCATTAATTAGACCTTACTATTAGATACCATTTATACCCGAGACATTGACTGACATTGGTAAGCTACCCAATGCCAAAATAAGCTAATGTTACACATTCAGAATATATGAAGCATGTCTTTATTGATTAGACGATGCTGGACACAGAGAGTTGGGTACTTGATAGTCCAGAAGGCACTGGCTATGGTATTGGTCTAAGCTGCCCTTCTATTTAGCCTGGAGGTTTGTGTATCGAGGGTGGAAAATGAGATCTGTTTCCATTGTGAAAAGAAACAAAACCAGGAGTTAAACACAAGTGTGAGATTAGATTATTTGTTATTCATGTACATATTACAGCTTAGTGCTCATATAAAGTCTACGGTTGTGTCTATACTTACTGTTTAAACTGAAGTGTTTAAGTTAACACATTTGCTGAAGAAGAAAAGGCTATTCCAAAACGCTGCTTTCACTTTACCAAAGTATCTCATTACTTGACCTTTGCCCAATGATCAACTGTTTACAACCTTCTCGAATGGTTCCACTAATTTCTTTGATTGAGTTTTTAAAATCTTCTGGATGCAGGGCATTTTAGTATTTCAAGCTGCATACATAAAACTGCAATGAGAAGTGCTGTATACTCATGGCATATAGCAAAACTGAAAAACTGAGCATTTGCTATATTTAGAATACAGTACTGCAGCTCATAAATAATATCTTGCCAGCCATGCTTTTTGCCTATGTCTAGGCTCACCTGCTAAGAAAGATAGTTCTGAAAAGTAAAAACCGCCTAATTCATGTTATTTCTGGGCTTCAATTACTTATTTTTTGTCCTGAGCCTCATTAAGCCATGGATGTGTAGAGCTTCTAATGATTCCAGTGGAGAAATAATTCTGCCTTTGTATAAGATTCAAAGTTAAATTGTAGTGTGTGTACTTTTGCCCTCTAAATTGAGTACATATTTGACTTCCACTAATTGTGTAGCTGTTGTCCAAAAAGCACAATATGTGACTGCTCATCCAAGATCTCTAGACATTTCAAAAACATTCCTTTATTATAAATAAATTATTTGTATAAAAATCAGGCATGCTTCAACCATGGCATATACACACTTAACAAACCAGCGCTAATTGACCAGAGTAGCCGATACAAGAGACAAAGGCATTTTCCAACGCAGATCTCACACCATGGGACAAGAATGAAAAATCTGAATAACCACAAAATACTTACAATTAGAATAACAACTAACATGGTTGACTCCAACATTTCCTTTGATTTTTTTTTTTTAAATATGTATATATGTATATATATATATTCCCCCCTTCTGCTTCAATGAAGTCCAATTTCCATGTGTTGCTATGTCAGCAGTGAGTGCTGTCCCAATCATTCTGTTGTACGGCCAATATGTTTAACTGTTAGAAAAAAAACAGGCAAGATTTGTCTCAGTACAACAAACACTTTCTTTATCATGAACAACATTAAAGTCTCATGCTTTAGTTCCAGTTAGTGCCAGTAATCCTTCCCAGAATCCTCTACTCAGGATGCATATTCACATGGCATGATTGGTATAGCTGACATACGTTGTTTTGGTGGGTAATGCTGCAAAAGAGAAGAGGAGAACAGGTTTTTATCCTGTGTAGAAAAACAGTGAGATGATACTTTTTGTAAGGAGTGAGAGAAATATGGCTGCTATTTTTAACACAGACTTGTGGCATCACTTTCTGAAAGTGTGACTTTGAACCTCCAATATCACACTTCTCTATACCAAATTAGATTAACTCAAGGCTCAGTATGCTTTGTGCTCATTTGAGCTCTATGAAGACAAAGGAATTCCTACTCTTCATTCCTCCCATTGTTCCTTTGAGAATTGCTTCAAGTTGATAAGATTGAATCAGTCAATTTCTCAGTCAAGTGAAAGTAATTAAGAAATGATGAAACGGCATGGGTCATAAATATAAGTTCACTGTGTGCCTTTTGATTTGTAGGTCACATAGTATATAAAGTTATGATAACATACAGTGACATATGGTTCACAGGCCATAACCTGTGAGCATAATGAGAATTGGCCTGCTCAGGAATGCCCATAAATATTAATATACTTAAATATTAAACATAAAGGCTTAGGACTGACACTCAGAAGACAGAATGGCACTGCATCAAGATGCTTGTGTTGTGACTCTGCCTGCTTTGAACAGGGTGGATCTGTGCTGATGTTGGGCCTTGAGTGTAAACTGATGGATAAAATCCAGCAAAAGCTAATCATATGTCTTTTCCCTTTAAATGCCAAACTGCACACCCCATTACATACCATTTATTTTACCAATTATGCTTTGGCTCACTATCAGAGTCTCTTCTGGCACAGGAGGAAGAGCCTGAACATTTGCATTTACTCTAATCAGATGATGTGGGAAAGACACAATGCATCTTTTAATGATCACAACTCTAATCATATATAAAGGAATATCTTCCTGTATCAATGGGAAGATCCACATACCCTGCCCTGGTATTTTTGAACAAACCAAATTGGCATTCAAGAGTACATCAAGTGAATTAAGAATGATTCCTCTTCAACTGTATTGGTTCTCAGTAGAGCCAAGGTTCACACTATAAATATATCAAAAGCTGAGTGAATTAGACCATCATCAGTTCAAATCGAAATTGAAAAAATGATTTGAATAATAATAATAATAATAATAATAATAATAATAAGAATAAGAATAATAATAAAGCAAACCTGAATGGTTAGTAAAAAGCAGATTTGGTCCCGTAATGGGAAATACGTGTTATACGATATAAGCTGAACTGATTTTATACTGAAATATCCACAACATCTTTCACAAGAGGGTGAGAAAGAAATGTGAACTATACTCACTGCTGTTGTCCACACTCTCACAGAGCTCAGTTTTCACCTCTCCGTTTGGCCTTTCACTGGCCAGTTGACTGAGCTTGCTGGACATGGTGGCAGCTGTGACAATAGCCTTGAAGCTGCGCTTGCGTTTGGGCACGTTTTGCTCAGGGTGAAAGATAATTATATAGACTTTGGGCATGTAGAGCATTCCCAGTGACACAGATGCACTCAGGCTCAGAGACATGGTCAGAGTGGTTGTCTGGATGTACATCTACAATAGAGAGAAGAAGAATATTAGCATATCAGCATCTTTAAAACCGTTATTGAACCAAGGCCTGGCTACTCTTTGAATTAAAACATTCTGATGTCTGGATGCCTGCTTAGGATAACTCCTAATTTCATATCAACTGGTTTGAAAGATATACATCTTTTTCCTAAGCTGTATTTTGTTTATTAATACTATAATCAACAGCATTGTAGTTTTGCCACACGCTGTAGATTAATAGAGATCTCTACATCTACATTAATTAGTCAAATTAAACCTTAACACATAGGATGTGGATTGTGCTTTGGCTTTTAGGTCCATTAGAAGAATCTAGGATGCTAGAGAATAAAGTCTGATAATATGATAATATGCTAGAGAAAAAAGTGTGATAACATCTGATAAAGTACGAATGTTACAAAAGCCTGATGGTAAAAAAACAAAAACAAAAAAAAAAACAGTTCTACTTTAGAAGCAGCTGTTATAACCCAAAAAAAATAGTAACTGTTACTTATAGCTGTTATTTTTGACACGTTTCAGCACTCTTAGAAAAAAGGATTTCACAATGGCTCTTTGGATTGTTAATTGGTCCTGGCGGCTCTCTAAAAAGGGCTCCAGATGCAACCTTTGCTGAAACGAAGGTAGACATCTATAAAGAACATTTAAGGGTTCCCGCAAAAGGAGGGAAAGACCAAACCAACTCAGTCCTGAATAATATTGCTCTTAAATTTACTCAAAGCTGTTCATCTAGGTGTTAGCTTCTATTATTTTATTCACATGTGCAAGCCCAGAATTAACCAGAAGTCGGGATCTTAATATAATAAATAATAATAAATAATAAAGGGCTGAATTGACCTGAATAGACTTTTTCAGATTGAACTGTGGTTCAGTCAATCCTGACACCATGCACAGGATTAAAATAATACATACATTACAAGTGCTTATTAATATTGTTGTTGTTTCATGTTTTTAAAAGACAAATCTACATTTTATAACATTACAAACAATTCCCCTTTATTGTTATATTAAGATTGCTTCTACATTGCATTTTAGTGTTCTTAAACCACTTCCTGCCACATGTTTAGTATAAGTTGCAGACATACCTAATTAAACAGTGAGAGAGTACAGAGCAAAGACTATAAAACCTACAGTTTTGGTCTGTAGGTCCTGTGATCTTATTATTTTGGTATCACACATACTACTCCACTGAGCAGAGAATAACTCAGAAGCTACAGCAGTGGTTTATGTTAAAATGGACGGCTGATTCTTTTGCCACATCAAGACAAGGATTACAGAAAATTAATGATATGAAAAGTAAATTGGCCTTATTAATAATATGCTTCAATATGTGCACTAGCTATACTGAAACTCTTCAGCTCAGTATCTCTATAATGCTCCACAGTTCAGGCCAGGTTTTGATTTTTTATTTTTTTTCTAGGCAAGCAATAGATGTACTGTATTAAAAGAACATATTTTTCAGCACTCATAGCCAGTATGACAGAAATCATTACCAGTGAAAAATATTCATAGCAAAAATCAGCCTGTATTATCAGAAATTAGATTTGCATTAAATATAATCCTTTATCATACGCTGAAAGAATTCCAAGAAATCAGATGGTGTTGGAGCTCATTTTCTTTACACCATTTCATATAACACTAATACAATGTTTAGACATTTTAATAGAACATCTGAGGCTAGACACAGATACAAACGCAATGAGGAATGAACAAGCAAAGATGCCATTTTTTAAAAGTCGGTCAGCTTAGTATGCAGATGATCATACCTTTAATATTTAATTGAATACATAAGAAAGTATGTTCTACACTAGCTATGAGAAGCCTTTCAATGTGTCAGTGACATGTATCTTATTTTCATGTTCTCCCTAAAAGGCAAATAGTGAGACATTGCCCTGCAGTTCTGTATGTACTTGAACACAGAGAGATGGAGAGAAGCTACATATAGCCACACTGCATTGCCTCATTGCATCAATTAATCTTCCGAAGAAGAAAAATAAAGGAAGGATAATCACAAAAGATTACATATGTGTTGCTGATTTAATCCCACTGTTAGGGTGACCATACGTCCTCTTTTTCCCGGACATGTCCTCTCTTTCAGACCTTAAAAAAAGCGTCCGGCCGGGATTTCTAAATTTGAGGAAAAATGTTTGGGATTCAGCTTTAGTTTCATTATGATGTGCTTATGGTCCAATAGTGCATCAAGTGTGCACATATTTGCATTGCTTTAACCCCTCTGTAAACTTTTGCAGCAAGTATTGGCCAGATTCCTGCCTATCAACCATTAGCCTGCTCTCAGCAAACGCATGAAGGCAAAGCGCTGTTGTGTACGGCGTCAAACACTTACTTGAGAATAGCAGCAACTGACAGCTGTCAGAGTCTAAACAATGCCCATGGCCATATATGATCACTTTTATTTTCATGTTATCACATTGCTTCATATTACATGGCCATTCAAATGTGTGAATGATGGTAGAAGGTACACTCATTGCATATTTTATATTATTTCATGGACATTTTATTTTAGTCCATTGAAATTCAAAAGAAACTTCAAGGACCTTCAAAACGTGGGCCAAAACATGAAACCAATTTTATTTATATATATTTATTTGATGATAATAGTGTGTCTTTGACAGTGCATTAAAGTTTGCACTCACAGTAACACTGTTTTGAACACAATTAACCCCACGAACATGGCACTGGAATCAGAGTGTTCACAGGATCTGTACAAGTTTATCCGGACAGAAAAAAGGCCAAACAGTATTTTGGTTGATGAAAGCAACGATATCATGTGCAAGTTAATAGATGGGGGTGGGGACGGTGAAGCAGTAGCCGGTGAAGCCACCTCCCTGAAATGAGTTTTGGCAGGTAGGGATGTCTGAAAAAGGTGTCCTCTTTTTGGAAAACCAGAACATAGTCACCAAACCCACTGTATCTCAGTGTATTGTCATTTTGTAGAAATGCACAAAAAGTTACAGATGTAAAGGAAATGATTTTCTCCCTTATATAACTTTATAAAATTATTTATTACAGTCTGCAGAGTATGAGATGCTTCTCAAGTTATTCATTTCCTTTGAGACCTCTGAGGAGAATGATACATAGTTCTGGCTGTTATCTCGTATTGATTTCTGACAAAAGGTTATGGGGATGACCTGTTTTGCAAAGCCGGTTCATTTGCTCACTATAGTAGCTTCATAATAGAATATTGTTGATTTAAATGAGACATGAAATGTAATCAATAATAATAAAATGTAAAAAATTGCTAAAAGGCCTACATTAATTTAGTATTAGAAAAAAAGTGAGGTGATGTTGGCTCCATTTATATTACATACAAAAACAGATGACACACAGATGACACATTCTGTTTTTGTCATGTCACCACAAACTAGAAACATTAGAAACAAACATTGCCGATGACTACAACTCCCAGTGGAACACACAGACACATCACCTTCTCCTGAGAACTAATCACACACACCTGTTCCTAATCACACTGACAATAACACCACAATATATAAGAGCCTGCTCATTCACAATGTCTTTGTGAAGTAAATGCTTAGTTGAAATTTTCTCTGTTGTTTACCATGCCTTGATCTCCTGTTGTTATTCTGGTTTTGATTTTGTTTCTTGTTTCATGCTTTGCCTTGCCTACTTCATGCCATTTTGACTACGCTATTGATTCACGTTTAGGATATGTTTGTATATCTCATCTCTAATAAAGCTCTTATCTGCACTTGCATCTGTCCTAACCTCCTTTATGTGACAGTTTTATCTAACATATATACCCTTAATTACATTTTCATTGTTTAAATTATGTTGGTAATGCTTTTCCATTAAGGTTCCTGTAGCTAATGAAAAAAATAAGTCAGTGTTTATGTAGCCAAGTAAAACATGCTACAGGTTTAAGGTTTATGTTTTGTAAACGCGTTTTTAAGGTAGATAAAGCAAAGATAGATACTCCTTTCCTGTGTTATCGGCATATTTGCTTTCGTGGTTAGCATCTGCACACCCTCCCAAAATCATGGAATGTGAGGTGACCGAATTAATTCATTCATCTTCTGTATCTACACTATATGGCCAAAAGGCTGTGGACACCTGACCATCACACCCATATGTAAGCCACAAATGGTTGCCACAAAGTTCAAAACACACTTGTACAGGATGCCTCTGTATGCTGTAGCATAAAGACTTCCCTCCACCGGAACTAAGTGGTCAAGCAAAGCTATTCAACCATGACAATTCCCCTGTTCACAAACTGAGGTCCATAAAGACATGGTTTGCCAAGGTTGATGTGGAAGAAATTGAGTGGCCTGTTCAGATCACACATTTGGGATCACCAGAAATGTCTACTGCATGTCAGGCCTCCTCACCCAACATCGGTACCCAACCTCACTTATGTTCTGGTGGCTAAATGGGCACAGACTCCTACAGCAACACTCAAAAGCTAGTGAAAAGCCTTCACAGAAGAGCAAAGGAGACTCCATATTACTGCCCATGGCTTTGGAACAGGATGCTTAACCAGTATATACACAGCAAAATCGCCAGTGTTGATTTAACACCCACAGTGTTGAATTCACACCCTTCAGTGTTTATATAAGTCCATTGAACTCATATAAAAACTCTGGGTGTTAATTCAACACTAGGGATTTTACTGTGTATGGGTGTGATGGTCAGGTGTCCACATACTTTTGGCAATATAATACAAATTACTCTGCTCAGGGAGATTCCAGAGCCTATCCTTGGAATACTCCCTGAACTGGATGCCAGCCAATCACAGGGCACCAGGCACACATTCACAACAAAGAGCAATTTAGTGCAGCCCATCCTCCTACTGGCATGGTTTTAGGTGGTGAGGAGAAACCAGAAAACTCTGAGGAAACCCTCCACAGACATGGCAAGAACATGTGAAGCACAGTAACCCGAGCTCAGGATCAAACCCGGCACCATGGACGTGCTGAATCACCATGCTGCCTGTAAACAAAACTGGTCTATACCCTACCAAGCTACACTACAACTAATAATCTCTTACACATGACATTCATTCAATTAAACTCACACAGGGAACAAGTGTACCTTTGTGTAAGGTCTGTGTTAAAATGTCCTGTCCTTCCAGGTCCGGCCTGTCTAACCTAGCAGTAAACAGTATATCAGACAGCAAAGTAAAATCCAGAGAGACTGTGTTCATGTTCGTAGAATAATATCCGTTTGTGTGAACTGTATTACGTTAGCCACTGTTCTTTTTTGTCCCATATCTCTGATATCAGTAACGAGATAACTCTCCTCCAGCAGAAGACAGCACATGTATCGAGCAACTGGAATTGTCTAAGGGAGAAAATAAACAATCAGCATGAATATTACTCAAGCAGAGACTGTGTAATGATGCTACTGGGTTATTCACAGACACAAAACAACTGCACTAATGAGTAGTAGGATGAAATATTGTGTGAGGGGAAAAAAAAAACCCTTCCACTCATCAGCTGTAAAGACTCATCAGCTATAAAGTACTGTGGTAACATCTGACCAGGGAACACTTTTAATCCATCCCAGATTTGTCAGTTTATATGGTTATAACACAGTAGTTAGCTAATATGACAATTTGAAATTGAATTCTTATATTCAGTAAAAGTATGTATAGAATAAGACACAACAGTGTGTGCGCCGGCATCAGGCTTCCACACCATACCATTTTGATACTTGAGGCAATGGTTCGATATTTGACGATTTAGTAGCTTCTTATCATTATCTGATCAACTTTGATCAGAATCTGGGGTAGGCCTATGTTAATTTGTGCATGACGACAACATATGGAAGGACTACTTGCTGGCCCTTTTACACATCTGTTTTAAATCTGAATTATTTTTACACAGAGTTGTCTGTATAGTTCTTGGCTTGATTCATTTGTTCAAATTGGTGCCTTTTCAATCAATTCAATGATCCAAATCGTCCAATCGTTACACCTCTAGCTGGTATGGGAAATGATCAACGTCGAGTTGGTGTGATGTAGCCAGGCGCAAAACTGACCATTGTTACTACCCCAAAGTTAGTGTTTTATTCCTTTTATAGCGTAGCAATTTGCCAATGATTTCAAATGTTCATTTATTAAAGAATGACACGTCGCAAGTTCCAGTTATCAGTCACATTATAGCAGCTACAAGCAGTCATTCCCTCACCAGCCTCTATTCTTTCCCTCTTTTCAAGTTAATAAAACAAAAATGCAGTTTGTCATGTTTTCAAGAACCCACAACGTTCTCTTTCCTAAAGACTCTCCAGTGGCAGAAAACTTACTGGCCATTACAAAGTGTTGACACCTGAGACGCCTTCCATAAATCTCCTTACAGAACACCTCACCATATCAATACTTAATCATCTTTCTTACATAACATTTTTCTTTTTTTAAATCTGTTAACTAGCCTCAGATTAGGAGGAGCCATACAAGTTTTTGTGTACGAGTTGTTACTATAGGAATGATATATCAGTACGAGTACACTAATATAAACCTGTGATTTGAATTACAGCCGGAAATGCTGCAATTATTCAACACATCCAAATCATTCAGATTCAAGAATTCTGTGGTATAAAATGGATTTTCTTTCAATGATGCAAGGATTGAAAATGTATAAATGTGATGTATACATTTGATTCTGTCATTTGACATTGATGCTATATTGTATATGTTGTATACTGTCAACCTTCACTAGCTAGGTATTCTGTTCATGTTTTAAAGCAAATTTCGTTTGAACTGAGCAGGATGGTGGGAAGTGTTTAGTGTTGTTGGACACGGACTTGGGTTTGGGCATTTTGCATATATTAGAGCTAGCTGTTAGGTGGTCTGCTCTTATACATGCCCCTGTTGGTCACATTCACAAAATTAGGTGACTAATTTAATGAGTTATACTTCATTTATGGCAGTATATGTAACAATGCAAGACCATTTTGAAAGAACATCCTATCTGGTTTTATTACTACTTATCCATTGGGTTAGTTTTGGGGCTGTTTGTCATGCAGTCAGTAATGCTGGCCAGGTTCTAATTTGATCTTAAACTTTATCATAAAACAAAATCATAAAAAAATTATCTGAAATACACGTATTTGTTAATTAAATGAAAATTCTATCACTCAGAATTGAATTGAGATGGTGTGGAAAACATCCAGTCCCATCTCAGTCTCAACTTTTCCATATCAGCCAAGAGTAAATTCTATTGTTAAGATTTTTTTTTTCTAATTTCAGTTTCTGTTGTGTTGTTTTTTAAATGTGCAATTTAAAATTTTTCATTAAAGGGGTAGATTGAAAACCCCATAAAGCTATGAGTATAGCCATTTTATATATATATATATATATATATATATATATATATATATATATATATATATATATATATATATATATATATATAAACACTCTGTAGGTATGTCTAGCCCATGCATATGTGTTTAAAACAGATCAAAACAGGACACCCTTAAACCTTGAACTCACCCGTTCTGCAGATTGTGCCGTCCCAAAGAAGATTGGTATGAAGGCAAGCCAAATGATGCAGGTGGTGTACATAGTAAATCCAATGGGCTTGGCCTCATTGAAGGTCTCTGGTACTCCTCTGGTTTTGATGGCATAAACAGTGCATGTGACCATTAAGAGAATGCTATAGCCTAACGAACAGATGAGCGAGAGATCCGATATGTCGCATTTGAGCACGCCACGGGCGTTTTCAGGGTCCTGCGTGCGCTGCTCACCATAATCCACAAAAGTGTGTGGGGGATCGGCGACGAACCACACCAGCACACCCATGAGCTGCACTGAGATTAGGCTGAAGGTGATGAACAGCTGGGAGGCAGGGCTGATGAAACGCGGCGCCGCCACAGAGCGCTTTCCCTGCTCAAAGATGCGGTGAATGCGGTTGGTCTTAGTGAGCAGTGCGGCATAACTGAAGCACATTCCCAGGCCGAGGAAGAGCCTGCGGAAGGAGCACACAGCCACTTCGGGTGCTGCGATCATAGGAAACGTTGTGATGTAGCAGAGGAATATTCCTGTAAGCAACACATAGCTCATCTCCCTGCCTGAGGCACGTACAATTGGTGTGTCATTGTAGCGTATGAAGGTGATTATCACAAATGTGGTGGCTATGATACCCAGAATGGCGATGAAAACAGGTACCACGGCCCAGGCAGAGTGCCACTCCAGCTTAATGATAGGGATGGGCTGGCAGCCAGTGCGGTTGTGGTCAGGCCTCTGCTCGTATGGACACAGCTGGCACATGAATTCGTTGGCCTGATAGTGGTATCCCTCACAGCGCTCACAGTGCCAACAGCATGGCACGCCCTTCACCACCTTCTTTCGCTCCCCGGTCTGACAGGGCATGCTGCACACCGAGGCGGGCACAGATGAGTCCCCACTCACCCACTGCATGACACCCATCTGGAGAGGTACACAAGTGTAATTATGACTATCCATTCTAAATTAGGATGTGCATTTAGTATGTTTTTTTTTTTTTCAAGATTTAATTAAATGGAATAAATTGGAATTAAATGGAACTGTTTGAGTCTCATCATCCACACACTGACTGTGAATATAGTTAAATTCACCAAAATCCTCATCATTCATCATTCATGGTCATAAACATTTACTCTCATTGACCTTTCACTTAAATCAGCCAAACATTAAAATGCAATAGCACAAATGCCATTTCTCACATTTAAATGCAGCTGATCCGTCCAGTGCCCGATGACTTTGTACTCAGCGGACTCGTTAGTAATTTGATACTGGAAGATGTCGTATCGTCCAGGAGCATCTCCGTTCTCATTGAATGTTACAGGGGTTTTCGCACTACCTGTTAAAAAGAGTTGAAAAAAAAAAGTCTATTAAAATGATTATGCCAATCCTCGATTAATACAGAATTTGATATCCTTGTCTCCAGTGTAGAAGTGCAGCTTCACTTCTGACATTAAGGCTAGCCTTAGAACAATCATTATCTATCCCTCATGACAATTAAAATCTATTTATCTAAAGCAGACTATATGATTATAATCAGAGTGGAATTGGTGTCCAGGGTTAAACTGTACCTGATATGCAGTTCACTAATCCTTCATAAAGCCCCAGCAAATGTTTAATCATCGTTATTTATTATAACTCCATCACTATGAGCCATACTTGACTTTCTCCCAGGCCTTTTAGAATTTCAGATCAAGCATTTTAGGAGACAACAGCATGATTAGCGAGGACAGTAATACAAATGAGCATCTCAGGAGACCAGGATGTGATGCATCATTAAAACACCTGCAGAGAGGCAGCTTGACAGGACGTATGGGTCTGCAGGACTCAAAGTCTACAAAAATACAGTCCAGCCGGATTCAGTCATCTGTAAAAGCTCATGAGTAAATGAAAACATTCGCAAACGCATTATGAGTAAAGCACTTTATTGCACCATAACACCAGGCAACACAATTTACTGCTGAATCCCATTAAAACCTCCATATGTCTCCTCATCCAAGCACATGGCTGTGACCATTTCTCAATTAGCCACATGATTTGCCTGCCTCGAACTAAGACTATTCAGTGATTGAATGACTACCAGACTCAGAAGATGTTGTGAATAAACAAGGCCATATTTAATCACAGGTTAGAGCCATTTTGTGAACTCAATTAGAAAGCTGCTATTCAGAATGGGCTGCATAAAACCTGACAAGATAAAATGGATGTTTCAGTAATTATAAAATCAGTCTATTAAAGATGGCAATTAAAGGCTCAACCTTTTGTAATTTAGGTTTAATGTATGTACACAAGTGTATCCACTTACTGCTTATGTTTCACCATAAGAACAGCTGCATTGTAAATCTTCTCCACAGGTAATCAACCACTAATCATCTAATTAATTTAGAAAAAAAAAAAAAAAAAAAAAATTTCAACACTGAGCCTGGTTCAGTTCAACTGCTTTACACAGAATGAAGTCACAATTCTCTATAACTAAATTGACTTAATATTATTAAACAAATAAAAGAGCACCAGAGCAAATAGCGCACAAACAGAGAAATACAAAGTACACAGCATGTCTTTAGTACTGTGCAGAAAGGATTTAACTTAATTCTAATGAATCATCCCCAGCACTAGTCTGTCTTAATCATAAACAGTTGCATTCCATTAAACTCACTAAGCACGACCTGATATTGTGTAGAGAACAGCTTCTAAAACATATGGTGTAACACAAGAATTAGCATAGCTCATGTGCTATAATCAACGAAGACACTGCTGTTTAGAGCCATGCTCTTTTCTCAGCATCTCATAAAAATAAACACGTGTATGAAGTCAATGGAGCGCCTGTGACTGCAGATGAGTTGGCAATTGCCAACAGGCAGCTGTAGTTTGCAGAGACTCAGAGCTGCATGCTATTCTGGATTCATTTATTAGCTGCTTGTTTAAACTGTCCTCTTGTCAGTTAGGACAGAACAATGAAAGCAAATTGTTGGTAAAAGTTCAATCAAGCAGTGCTGTACATTGAAATACGATGTACTCTAAGGCATCTACTAAAGATGTGTGATACATGCACATACACTACAAGACATATAATTACACACACATACAAGGTTTATCTGCTTGTTATATGTAAAAATGTGTGCGGGCCCTTGAATCGATTGCACTTTAGTGAAGCAATGTTTTGCACCTAACCTTTTAGGTTCTTGTCACAGATAAAGAGAATGTACACTGCATATAAGCCGAGCTGCAGCAGGTCCGTATATTTATGTCAATAGCCCTGCCGGCAAATTCTGTTATTATGCTTCAATTGGAACATACATCTGATTTAATAGTTATGTTTTCCTTCAACAATATAGCAATTTGTATCAGTATGCTTTTACACTGGCAGTATTCTCAAGTAGAATGATTATCAGCCTTCCTTCAGTAAATATTCACCTATCTACACAAATATATGTTTCAGACACATGCAGGAGCTACCGGATTACAGGATAAATGGGTTTCAAGGAATATGGGGTGATTTCACAATCGGAATGCAATGTAGGCCTTGTAACACTTTAAAATGAAACTTTAAAAAATCATATTCTACAAGGAAGCTGAGAAAACATGCATTATACATTAAAAAATACACTAACCCAGCTCAGCTCAGCAATGATATAATTTTCTATAAGGTTGTTTGACTGACAATTTGGCTGCCTATTTCCTGTTGAGTAACATCATTGAAAGTAACAGGGTAGTGGTTTTTTTCCCCTCCGTAGACTTGGTAAAAATACCATATGTGTTAAATACCATCCATACTGATGGTATAAAGATATTAAGGACATTCTACTGTTTTACATACCATATATATTTTGAGTATATTTGAAATGAATAATTTGCTTCTATAAATTATATTAAATTCTTATTATCTAGTAATATTATCTCTAGTCTATAATTTGGGGTTAAACCTTTATAGAGACCTTGTCAATCAATATCACAATATAATTGAAATAAGAAAAAATATATTGAGAGAACATACTTCTTCCAATTATCTTAAGGAAATTCAACTTCCTTTTCTGGAATATTCCAAATATTTCATACAGGTGTATGCGTTTCGGTAACAAGGTTGTGTGAATGTTGTGGAAATATAATGTACATTTTTTCTAACCGATAATAGATGGCAGAAATATAAAAAAAATATATACCTATTTTTATACCTACAAAATGTTATTAATTTTTCATTCATGTTTTAAATTAGTTACCTAAAACACGCATATGTCATATGGAGGTGGTTGTGAAAAACCACTTTTCCTATGTTTAAAATATATTTTACCTTGATATATTTGTAAATATAATTTCAGTGGGACACAAATAGCACCACAATCATGGAAGCACACAGATGCTGCAGGGTGTCCCGTCCTCTAACCTATATCTCATTGAGGACATCGTCTTGTCACCAACACTGTGGTTTCTCTCCCAGTATTAAACTAGTTTATTGAATTGGTTTTGCAGCATTCTATCCTGCCTTTGAAAAGGTTATCCTCATAGGAAAGGTGGAGAACCTCCCTGAGGCATGACCTTCGACCTCATAAAGTCATCCATAGTCTGGCAGTAATCCCTCACTCTGACAGGAGCTGATATTGGATGATTTTGTCCTCAGAAATGAGGAAAGTATGACCAATAAAAAATGTGTAAGCAGAAGCATATGATTATGTCATGCTTGCAGAGTCTCAAAAGAGCTCATGGTAATACATTTTTTTAAATCTGATGTGTGCACAAAATGGCTGTACCTTAAAGCTACAACAAATATGTCAACCAGAAGCTCTGTATTGTTATGTCGAGCTGATTAAGCATTTCACTCTTGCACTGTGGCCTCTGTTGTGACTTGTCACACATAATTTTTTGCCTTTTAGCCCTGAAGTTAAACATAAAATACTGGGTCTAGTTGGGAAAAAAATGAATATCAGTCCTAGTGCCTGCAGCATGCCTCACAGTTCCTTGGAGCAACTTAGAGATATAGGCATTACATTCTTGTAGTGAACACTCATTACAAGGCAATATCGCTGGCATGCTACATTACTGCCATCATTCGTCATAATGACAGACTCTAGGACAAAATAAAGAAGGTTTCGATAATCCACAACTAGCAACAAAAAGTTTTAATTCTTGATCCTTCTCTATGTGGAATTAACCTTGGAAAGTTTTATTTCTTGGTGTTTACATCAAGCATAAATGTATATAAAGTTGTGTTATGAACTTACTATTGCACAGTATTTCTGACTAAACATGAAAGAATGTCAGAGGCCAGACGGTCTCATCATCAGGGGAATGTTTCTTTCCAAAATGCTCCCAAAGAGTTAATTATCATGTCTGTGGTTATGTGTGTGATAGAGAGAGACACACATAGAGAGAGGTAGAGAGATAGAGAGAGAGAGAGAGAGAGAGCGAGAAAGAGAGAGAGAGCATGCGAGAGGAGGGGGGTATAGAAAATGGTCTTGTAAGAGTTAGGATTAATGCCCTTTAATAAAGGTCACTGGACCCAGCATAGCTCAATATCCTGGATGTAATTTTCATTCTTGAAATGAAAACAGCTGAAATGTCTTAAGATATGATCGGAAAATGACACAAACCAAAATTGACACAATGACACAAATAATGTATGACACAAAAATCACACACACACACACGAAAAAAACCCCAAAACATTTCATCCGCTTAAAGTGACACGCAGGACAATAGCTCATAGACCTAAACACAATGATGGACCCTCATTTGAATATGGAGTCAAAAGAAGATTCTGGACTGGATTAACTGCAATACCAGTCAACACTGGATAGCTATTAGCCACCATTATCTACTATATTGGATAGGTGTATTGGATAGCACAACTGGATAGCTATTAGCCAATATTAACTAATATATGTAAGGGATAATTGGCTCTTATTTTCTAATCATTCAACGGACCGGAGTCAATCATTCTACTTATACCACAGTTACCACACCTCAAGCCCACACCTCAATTGTTCAGGTTTATTTCAAGAAATTTTGTCAGGCTTTTGTCCTTAAAACGCTCTTGTATGTGGAACAAATTTATTACGCATCCCATCTAAAGCCTCCATTGCACCATTGAGAGAGAGCGAGAGAGAGAGAGAGAGAGAGAGAGAGAGAGAGAGAGAGAGAGAGAAGAGTTCACAGGGGTTTTTCATTTCATGCTGATAATATAAAAATAGAACAATTAAATAAATATCAATAGGCCTACTCAGGAGCGTAACCTGGCCTGGGTATTTGGGGCTGTAGCCCCAAAGATTTTTCTTTAGGCCTGAATAATTTTCCACTTGGAGCAGTTTGTCACTACGTATCTGAAAGTCAGTAAAGGAAGACGGCAGTGTTGTGATTTTCTATCTTCAGTGAATGGAGAACAACCACCTGGACACCAAGCAGTCTGGCTTCAAAAGCAGTCACTCCACGGAGACTGCTCTGCTTTCCATCACTGAAGCCTTACGACTAGCAAGATCAAGCTCAAGATCATCTGTCCTTAACCTATTCGACCTCTCTGCTGCTTTCGACACTGTGAATCGTCAGATCCTCCTGTCAACTCTCTGGCCTAAGCATCACCGGAACGGCTCTGCGCTGGGTGGAATCATATCTCACAGGCAGATCCTTCAAGGTATTGTGGAAGAGCGGGGTTTCTGAAATTCAGCATCTCACAACTGGGGTTCCCCAGGGGTCAGTTCTGGGTCGACTGCTCTTTTCTATTTATACTACATCTCTGGGGCCTGTGATTGAGTCTCATGGCTTCTCATATTATTGCTATGCTGATGACACCCAGCTCTATTTGTCCTTCCAGCCTGATGATCCATCTGTCTCTGCACGAATCTCTGCTTGCCTGTCTGTCAACTCAAACAACACCTTAAGCTTAACTTGGCAAAAACTGAGATTCTCGTCATCCCTCCCTGCCCCTCAGTCAACCACAACCTCACTGTACAGCACGGTTCAACCACATTCAAGCCAACCAGGACAGCCAGGAACATTGGGGTGACTTTTGATGACAGTTTAACCTTCACAGATCAGTTTTCAACAACTGCACGGTCCTGTAGGTTCATTCTGTACAACATGAAGAAAATCAGACACTACCTCACCGAACAGATTACACAACTACTAGTCCAGGCTCTTGTCATATCAAAACTGGACTACTGCCATGCACTACCCGGATCTCCGAGCCAGCTCCATCAAACCCCTTCAGATGATTCGGAATGCAGCAGCACATCTCGTCTTCAACCAGCCAAAAAGGACCCATGTCACACCCCTCTTCATCTCCCTCCACTGGCTTCCTGTAGCTGCCCGTATCAAATTTAAGGCCTTGATGCTCACGTACAAGATCTTGTCTGGAACAGCACCCCCTTACCTCAACAATCTCCTGAAGGCTTACGTTCCCTCACGCAATCTGCAATCGATTAATGACCAACCCTTAGTAGTGCATACTCAGCACAGCTCAAGGTCCCTTTCCAGAACCTTCACACTAACTGTTCCTCAGTGGTGGAACGAACTTCCAACCTCAATCCGGACCGCAGAATCTGTCACTATCTTCAAAAAACAGCTAAAGACCCACCTCTTACGTGAGCACTTAACTAACCCCTAACCTGCCAACCCCACATTATCCTAAAAAAAACACCAAAAAACTTATTCTGTCTCTTACACTGCGCACTTTGCTTTTCTAGAACTCAATTATAAATCTTGTATAGTAGCACTACTTGTATTATTCTCTACTTGATATATTGCTTTGCTTGTATTTCCTCATTTGTAAGTCACTTTGGATAAAAGCATCTGCTAAATGAATAAATGTAAATGAATAAATGCATTTTATCTTCAGTGAACAGAGGCAAGGCCAATCAGACAGGGTTTACAGGAAAACACATGGAAATACTCATGTCTTATTGGCTGACAGGTCTGTTTTTTTTAACCAGTAAATGGGTTGAAACACTAACATCCTCTCATGCTGAGTATGAAAACAAGGTGTGTAAATGTCTATATGAGTTCAAAGTTCCAGGTTTTAAAATAAATCCAACTTTTTGTCCAATTTTCACATTTTAAACAATTAGCCCTCATATGCAAAAAAAAAAAAAAAAAACTTGCATGAAAACATGTCTATTTAGAAGAATGTTTTTAAAAGCTTTTTGATGAAGAAGAATCTGGGCTCAGCCCCGGATGATTAACAGTCTAGTTAACTCCCGTGGGCCTACTTGTTCACAGGGTTTTTAATTTTTTATTACTCCAGAAAATCCATCCATCCATCCATCTTCTACCGCTTACTCCTTCTTCAGGGTCGCGGGGGAACCTGGAGGCTATCCCAGTGAGCTACTCCAGAAAATACAACGAAATAAATAAATAAATACATAAATAAATAAATATTGATTCTTATTTATCCGCTTTTCTGTCTCATTACTGCAATCAGATGTGCTCTCTCTCGCTCTCACTCTCCAATAACTGCATATCAATCAATGGTTTAAGCCTCCGCTTCGCCTTGTGACCTCATTACCACCTTGGGGGCCCATTATTTTTCTAATAATTCAACTACTTATCTCTGGAAATAGACATTATCTGTCATTTTGTTTGTTGTTAAATGTGTGTGCTGTGGTGGACAGTAGGCAAACTTTTCCGTTATTTCGTTTAACTTGGCGAAGTGATATGGAACTGTAAAGCACTCAAGGTTTGACTGGAACTACTTTAGCCGTGCATTTACTGAAAAATAATTGCACACCTCAGAACGTCTGTCAGCCAATCAGAATCAAGAATTCAACAGCGCTGTAGTATAAATACCATTAACCCCTGTTTGCTGTTTGAGACTAGTTCCAACCTGTTCTTTTTAATATCAGGTGCAAATCTTGCACTGTGAACACTTTGAAGTTTTGGAAACCAATAAGTAGTAAAAATATGTTGGTTTGTGTAGGAAGCCGCACCCAGAAATGTACACTTTTATCAAGATGGACTGAAAAGAATATTTGGCTGAGAATGAAATTTATACAATTTCCATACCAGCCCAAATGTTCTTGATCAGCTAAGACATGCTTGGTGCCTGAAGTTTTCTTCACTGAAGCTACACAGGTAATGATGCTAACAAAGAGACACTGAAACAAAAAGGCTTAGACAGACAGGAGACACTTCAGCAGAAAAAAAAAATCCAAAAACAAATATGAAAAAAAAAAATGCAGTTTCTCATGCTACCAAGAAATCAGAGAGTCCTCTGTCCTGAAGACACACTTGTGGCAGAAAACGTTTTGACTTTAAAAGAGTGCTGACACCCAAGAGTCCTTCTATAAATGATATATAAATGTCTCCTAACAGAAAGCGTCACCATATCTACAGTTCTTTGTCCTTGTTAAATAGCATAGCTTTAACATCTGATCTGTTTATTAGATTATTCGACCCATCCACCAAACAAGTGAAGAGTTGTTACTACTGAAACGATAACATATTAGAACAACGATAATGTATTAACCGACTCCTTCTGACAAATGAGTCGAAGAATTCAACAACGCTTTGGTACAAAATGAATTAATAAACTAAACACATGCACACGAGCTTGAGCTAGTACCAGAAACAGTCAGAGAAATAGGACTGGAACTGTAAGTGTTGACAGAGAGCATGTGCAAGCTGTGTAAAGATGACGTGTTGGTGGTAACGTTATATAGAGTTGGGAAAGAGCTGCAGGCATTTAGATATCTTGCGAGAAGAAGGGTTGAGAGTGTGGTGTTGGGGGGAGGGGGGGTGTTTCTGAGGCACGCTAGGAGGTTGGTACATATGCTGACAGTTTAGCATTCTGCAAACTCCATATCTAAATCATCACACTTGCCAAACAATGCTGAGGTATTCAGTGTGTTTTTTGATACTTTATGACGCTGGTATCTATAAAAACAAGAATAAAAGAATATCACTTTGCTAAAAACAGTATGCCGTAGAGAATCAAGTCAGTGCAGCTCCAGGAATGCTAACCTGTTTTCCTCTCTAAATTCAAACACATGCAGCTCATTTACCTGGTTTATTTAAAGGAACACTCCATCCTGAAACACATTTAATATAAAAAATTTGTGATGTGCTTAGAGATTCTGGGGCAAATTTATTGGTTTATTGCTGTATTTTCGTTATTGACGTTAGAAGTTATCGGCCGTCTGCCATGCCGACGTCACAGAGGGACGTTACTAGTGCATTTACAATGATTTTTATAGGAGAAAATAAAAAGGACGATTTCAAACATGAGTGATAATGAAAAGAAAAGAGCAAGCACTTCTTTTCTCACTTAACAATGTCCAATTAATTCAGTGCATTCCACTGAATCAGCCTGAGACAGTGATGGTGCTTACTGAAATACAGACAGACAGCAGTAATTAGTGCTGAGACCTAGCTGTCCGAGATCTTTACTTTATTGAATGAATCACCGGGTATTGATCGCGCACTTCTTTTAAAGCTAATCAGTACCCTACACACATGCTGCGAGAGCGGAGAGGATATTTGATCTAACTAGAATATATTCCGGGATTTTTCCACTTACTTAATCAATTACTTATGTCTTATCCGGTGGGTAACTGAGAGAATATCGATAGTGGGGTTAGATAATGGAATGAAATGTTTCTGGGTCAGTGTTGGGATCACAGCTGGGGGTGTCACACAAATTTTGTCCTTAAAGATTGAATAAACAGGTCTTTTCTATATAACATCTTGTTCATCAGAGATGTTTAACCCTGTTCTACTGAAACCATACACAATTTATCCCATTAATTCTTAGAACATACCAGGAAAGGACTGTTCATTAAACCTGAAAAACTCACTGACATGGAAACATGCTGTTGTAGGTTCTATATACAAGAAAACCTTTCCCCACAGAAGCTTTATCTTTATACTATGCTGACATGTACAGCTTTGGCTTTCAAATTTTTATTTAACTCAGTTCTAATGAAACATCTCTGGCACTTGCCTGTATTTATCATAAACAATTTCTTTCAATTTAATGCATTGAACAGGACCTGATAGTATGTAAGGAATCCTCTTGAAAACATATGGCGTAACACAGGTATTAGCATAGCTCAAGTGCTATAATCAACAAAGACACTGCTGTTTAGAGTCTTTTTCCCCCAGCATCTCAACCTACATATACAAATAAACGTATGTATGAATGTATGTATGTATGTATAAACATCCTCTCTTGTCCTACTATCATAAAATACAGAACAGTGAAACCAAATTGCTGCTAATCCTCAAACATAAAGTTCAATCAAGCAACTCTGTAGACTGGTACAGAATAAACACTATGATCAAAAACCAAAGTTGTTTGATATATAATGAAATGTTGACTATGCAAGCAGTGCTTTACGCACACATTAATCAAGACTATATAATAAAAACTTTCAGCAAACTAGTTGAAGGATATTATTTCACCACTGTGAGATAATATTAAGCAATCACTAATTACACTGGGCATAACCATCAACAATTTACTGAGATTTGTTGGAAGACAGATTGTAGCATTAGCCCTGTGGTTACATCCGTGCTTGATGGATGTATCTTCTTTTTTCAGTGCCACAAACCTTTCATATTGCATTTTCACATTTTGTTAAGCTGAGCAATGTAATCAAGCCCTGCTTTGAAAAGCCTGCAGAATCCTTCTTCCTATTTCACTCTCACACCCTCCAAGGTGAGATAGGTATTCTTATCTTACTCTCAGATGTTGTTATGTGTGGGGAATAGGAGAGAAAAGGCATAATGAATCTGAGATGTGCAAATTTGCTCTAACATTGCAGTGCAAAACAGAACATAAGCAGTGGATGAGGAAAGCCTTCCATGAAACCTTTGAAAATTTTCTGCATGAATTTCTTGCAATAGGTTTCAGTGAATAAACATTCATGTCATGCACTAGCTTTACAGTTAAGGTCACTGGTGGAATATATACATACGTGAACCGTAGTGAGGGGGTGGATTTCGGGTTTGAACCCCCTGCTTCCTGAAATATTTTATGACAGATCCAAATGCTTATTCAGGGGTGGTGAACATAACACACACACACACACATGCACGCACGCACACAGCACATCTGATTATATACATATATGTCAAATAACATTGTTTTGCACTATAATTGTGCTATACTGATATTCATGAAAGGTCAATAAAGTCATCATTATGATTCTATATTCTGTGCCAAACCCCAAATGAACACATCCCTTAATCAGACTTGTTTAATCGGACTTGTTTTAGGCATTACCGTGTGCATTTCTCTCGTTTCTGTTTGACAGCCGGCTACCTGCACTCAGAGATCATGGTTATCAAGGTTAAGCTGATGAAGTACTGGAGGTCTAATGCAAGGAAATGCAGATCTTTTAAGTAAAGAGATAAAATGTCATTTACCCCTATTACTTGCATGTTATCTGAATTATTTTCACTGTACCTGTCTTAAAGGTATTTCATGGTAATGCTATTACAGTAATATAGCAAGACTGGTTTATGCTAAATCATCCCTTAAATGGTTAAATAACTAATCTGTCAAATCCCAGCTCCTACTAACTAGCATCCACCCAAAATGCAGGAGCACATCACACTTCTCAATTTCATTTTACAGATCACATGATGATTTCATTTTGTATTTTTTCCCACCAGACCAAATTTAATTCCTGCCACGCCACAGTGGTTAGACAATTTTTGTAACGGTGTTGAGAAATACAAATTTGTAAGTATTAAAAATGGAAGATACAATAGCTTAGTAAAAAGTGATTAGCCGTTAAAAAGTGTACTAAAGCTGTTGTGTACTAAATCTTAATATGGTAATATCACTTGCTGGCAAGTTGCAAACATTGACTCATGTAGTGTTAGTGAGAGCCAAGGCCAAAGCTGAGACATGTATAGTAAAAATGTTGAAGATGTTTGGATTTCTTTCATGTGGAAATTTGCAATAAAAATCAAATGCTGTCTAGGCACAAAAAACGTTGGTGATGAGAATAAACAAAATACAAATATTGGGACCATGCTCATTTGGTCCCAATACCGACAACCAATACCACTTGATGCTATGTGACATAAGCCTAGTGTATGTTGCTACGCTAATGAACAGACAACGTGAAATTACAGTGATCTGGAGATATGTCATGATTAATGGTGACAATCAAAGCAAAGCAGAAAATACCAAGAGGTGGAATTACAGCATCTTCCTACAATACAAGTTACCTGATAAAACATCTTAAACATAGCAGGAGGAGCTCACTGTGCAGCACATGACAGCAAACGATGCAGGCTATCTGAGAAAAAATGTCTACAGGCCACCCTTGGTGAGGGAAAACAACTTTTACCCAGCATAATGTTCGGTCACTGACAACAAGGGATCTGACACAATGTAAACGAAAACATACTTTATTTTAAAAAATGCTTTTGCGAAGTGAAAAACCTGCCTCTCTCCACTGCAGCGCTACTCGATCCAAGGTAACTAGTGCAGCTAGCTAATAAAATTAATTTAAAATCATTTAACAAAGAATTAGCCTTGTACTGCATGTGCATTGACACGTGTGCACCCATAACAGAGCAAATAATATGCATTAAAATTTTTAGTGATGCCCCCAATGAGTATTAAAGATCTATTGTCAATGAAAACCATGTTCAATTCCATTTTATTTAGTTTTTTAAAAAAAGTTTTTCCCTCATGCCTAGCTCTCAAATTAGGCTTATTCCATTAATTATTCAATATAAAACAATCCATAGGTCCCTCAAAACAAAAGAAACCACAATAAAATGCAAATTCACCTACTCATAACTGATAACTGAATGCTAGAGTTGCCAAAAGAGATTAAAATCGAAGTGTGTTGTCGCTCTATCTCCTGCCAGTAGCTCACATGGAAAGCAGCAGAGACACATCCAGTATCAGGACGAAAATTCATGTACGCGATCTCATACCCAGTCTAAATGAATAAAAATGAATAAAATATAAATATCCTGGCATACAGTCCATCTCAAGAATGAAAAACATTTTTTTAGAAACATGACTTCATGCATATAGACACAGCATATCAACATAAATATCAAAACCTAGATTGCTTTGAAATGTAAGAACAATAACACGACAGGGTGTCCCAAAAGTCTCCATACATAGGGGAGATGAAGACTTTTAAGCAAAATGTCTTAGGTTATAACTTTGAAAAATGTTCTTTATTGTTTAACCTTTTGATCATTTGTTTAAAAAAATCACAAAAATACTCTGCTCTCATGGATATCAAACAGTTACAGACAAAACACAGGTTTATCAAAAAAAATCTTTGCTAAATATAGGTGTACAACAATTACTGGCACCCTCTTATTCAATACTTTGTGCTACCTCCCTTTGCCAATATAACAGCTCTGAGTCTTCTCCTATAATGCCTGATGAGGTTGGAGAATACATGGCAAGGGATCTGAGACCATTCCACCATTGACAATCTCTCCAGACCCTTAAAATTTTGAGGCACATGCTGGTGGACTCTCCACTTCAGTTCACCCCACAGGTTTTCTATGAGTTTCAAGTCAGGGGACTGGGATGGCCATGACAGGACCTTGATTTTGTGGTCAGTAAACCATTTTTGAGTTGATTTTCATGTATGTTTTGGATCATTGTCCTGCTGGAAGATCCAACCACGGCCATTTTAAACTTTCTGGCAGAGGCAGTCAGGTTTTCATTTAATATCTGTTGATATTTGTCCATGATGTCATGTATCCTAACAAATGTCCAGGTCCTCTGGCAGAAACGTTAAAGAGCTACCACCATATTTAACCGTGGGCATGAGGTACTTTTCGATATGGCTACCTCTCTGTGTGCAGCAAAACCAGTTCTGGTGTTTATTGCCAAAAAGCTCTATTTTGGTTTCATCTGACTATAGAACCCGATCCCATTTGAAGTTCCAGGAATGTCAGGCAAAGGTGGCTTCAGATTGTAGTTTTGGTGACTTTCTGACCCCAAGATGCAACTAACTTCTGCAATTCTCCAGCTGTGATGCTTGGAGATTTTTTGGCCACTCAAACCATCCTCTTCACAGTGCGTTGAGACTATATAGACACACATCCTCTTCCAGGTTGATTCATAACATTTCCAGTTGACTGGAACTTCTTAATTATTGCCTGATGGTGGAAATGGGCATTTTCAATGCTTGTGCTATTTTCTTATAGCCACTTCCCATTTTGTGAAGCTCAACAACCTTTTGCTGCACATCACAACTATATTCCTTGGTCTTACCCATTGTTATGAATGAGTAAGGGAATTTGCCCTATGTATTACCTCATATTTATCCCCTTTGAAACAGGAAGTCATGGTTGAACAATTTCCTTAAAATGTAAAATATCAATGGGAATATACTTCAAATATATTTTTCTCATATGAATTCATAAGATGCATTTTTTTTCATGGCTGGATCGGGAAGCTTTGCAAGGTTGCGATAAAGTTCAACAGGAAACATGGCAAACACATCACAGACAACACTGTTGCCAAACTTATTAACAAATTCAAAAATACTGGAAGTGTTGCGGACCAACCAAGAAGTGGACGTCCATCAATATCCACTGATGAAGGCACCACTGACTTGGTGCCTGCAAACATAGACCCCTCTGTATGGAGACTTTTGGGACACCCTGTAGAATATATCAAGGAAATGAAGAAAGATGTACAGTTAAAGGAACAAAGTGAGTTTGAATGTTGCCCCCAGTGAACTCACTACTAACATATTAGTCAAGACCTATTTAGAAATCACATCTTAAAAAGTTTGTAGATGTATATCTCTGCTAACACTGCAAAAGCGAATCGAGGAGAAGGTCTGAAATGAATGTTTCCAGGATGCGAGGACCCACAGAATACACATGAATGAAACAGATGAAGAAAATAAGCAGGCAGAGCTAAAAAGCAGCAAATATGAAGGAGGAAATGAAAAGGGAAAAAAGAAAAAAGAGCAAGACCCCGTTTTGCAGTAGTTTAAGTATGATCCACAGTAAAGGAAGATGAAATGGAGCAATGATGCCAAGGAATTAAGTCATTACAAACAATTCACTTCTATAGAGCGCAAAAAGAAGGCTGTGTCGACTGATTAGAATTTGTTGATAACCATTAGAGAGGAATCAACCGTTAAAAAGAAGTCGTTAGGTGCCAGTGCAAATGAATGGAACTGAAATGAAGGGTGTTTTTCTTCAAATACTGTACATCATCTCCTCTCTCATCACAAGAGGTGGGGAAATAGTTTGTTAGCAGTAAAAGAAAGGACGAAACTCACCGTTAAAGCTGACATTGCGGATGTAACCCAGCAGTTCCTTGCCGTCAATGTTGCTCATGCGAGAGCAGAGTCCTGGGCTTCCGGAGCACAGGTCTCTGTGCATGCGGTGTAGAGCATGAGCCATGGCATAAACTGCATCCATCACGAACTGCACTTTCCCCTCCTGCTCGAAGCTGGAATCCCTGCCCACCTTCTCCAAGCCTAACAGCAAGCAGGATATACAGTTAGTTAAAACAATGATAAAAACACAGAGAAACAAAAGCCAAGGCAGAATTATAATGATGTAGCAGAAAAAAAAGTGCAGAGAGGACTGGTACTGTATAAAGAAGACTTGACTGAAGAAATGAACAACTGTTGTTTTTAGCTCTGTTCCTTTGGCACTGTTTATGCTAGGACATTTTCTTATGGAATATACTGAATAAGAAAATATAGTGCATAGACATAACCTGATAATTCATTCATTAATTCATTTTCCTAATTTCGCACATCCTGCATGTATTGTTGAGGTTAGAAAGGAAAAATGGCTACAACCAAATCCACAAGAAAAAGTCTAGCACTAATCTGCTGTATATTTGCAATTGTTTAGCCTGTCTCTTGTTTCATTTCCAAACTGATTCTATTGTCATTATGTTTAATGATGAATTTCAGAAAATATTTGCATGTGTTTGTGTGTGTGTGTGTGCGTGTGTGTGTGTGTGTGTGTGAGTGTGTGCATGTGTTGATCTGTCTTCTGAAGTAGAAATATTTTCTTGTCTGCTATTAAGCTGATTTAATTTTATAAGGAGATTAGGCAAAACTTGCTTGTCAATCTTGTTGATTACTTTTTGCTGTGTCTTGCATAGAACCAGTGTGTTGTTTTGCAGACGTATTTTTATTTATTTTTATTCAGAGCATCTTTGAAATGACATAAAACACTTGAGTTTAAGCGTTAGACTGAGCCTAATTAAATGTGTTAGCTGTGGATTCCTCTGAAGTTGATGAAATGGCGTTGGTTGCTTGAAATTTTGGCTGCTCAGACTACTCATAAGCAATATCACATTGTATTGGTATGAATGAATCAACAAATATGCACTAAGAAATAGCACCATTATTCATCCAGGGCCTCTCTTTAAGCTTATGTTGTTAACAGATAACAGAAACAACACTGTAACTATACTGTATGAACACAGAAACTTTAATGAAGAGACATACATGAAAACCTGTCTAACATTAATCATGGCAAATCACACATTGCCCTAAACATGAGAATGAAACAATTTTAGTGAGAGTATATTGAAGAGTTGAAGAGTGTATTTTGTAATGGTCAGGAGAATAAAAATTAATAATACTTTTTTTCTTTCTTTCTTTTTCTTTTTTAACTGTAATAACATTACCCATCTGCTTTGTTCAATGCTGACCTTTAGACAAGACCGACTGGTCAGAAGGTGTTTCATTTTGTGTAACAGCATGGCACTGGCATATTATATTTATACTAATGCGGTTGTTCTAATACGTCATTATTTCTATAGTAACAATTCACTCACAGAGACTTGAATGGCAGATGCTCCATTTAATCTAAGACTAATAATACACAGTTTAATAATAAATAAAAAAACTATTTCGTATTTAACAAAGAAAACATCTAATTGACGAAGCTTCAGGAGTAACTTTTCTGCCTTGGGAAAATTTTCCAGACAGAGGAGTTTGCGCTTTGTGCAATTTTTATTTGTCTTATTAAATTCAAGAGAGGGCTAGAGAGGGAAGGACTGTTTAAAGCTGTTATAACGTAAGTGATAACAGAACTCATTTGTCTCATGGATATTTCACAATATTAAACATAACTATAAAGGCTTAAATGCATGACGTTTGATATGACAATGTCATTCTTCAATAAATAAAAAATAATTGTTGGCAAATTGATATGGCATAAGAGGAATAGGACTCTTTAGGACATACTGTTATAGGAAAATCATTACATTTCCATAACAGCACATCCCAAAGTGTTTTATTACTTATTTATCCAAGCTGAGTTTTTTTTTTTCACTCTGGCTTTATTTTACCCATAATCCTCACGAATGAAAGAGAAAAGAGACTTTGTTCATCACTTCATTGTGTGAAAAATCAAACAAATAAGGAGTGTGAATAGGAACAAAGCCTATAGATTGAGGAATTTAATGGTAATGCCAGTCTTAACACAATTAACATAACATTCTCCCATTCTCTCCTCTTTAAAAGAAATATGTAAATGATAACACTCCAATAGGATGTAAGAGATACAAGATTTTTTCATTATCTTAGTGATGAGTGGTATAATGCATGACCGACAGCTTAATCAGTGAAACTTGGAGCTCAATTAGCCTTCACTTAGAGAGCTAAACTCAATTTTCCCTCACTGCTTTGTCTCTCACTACTTCTTTTGTGGCAGAGCAGATGGACATTGCTCTGTTGCAATTTGATTAGAAAATTGGATACATGACAAATTAATTAAAGAGACCATACTTCATACTTTGGTCTGCTTTAGAGAACAGGGCTGAATATATATTATATATATATATATATATATATATATATATATATATATATATATATATATATATATATATATATGTGTGTGTGTGTGTGTGTGTGTGTGTGTGTGGGTATATATATATATATATATATATATATATATATATATATATATATATACATATATATATATATATATATATATATATATATATGTATATATATATATATATACATACATATACATATATATATATATATATATATATATATATATATATATATATATATATACACATATATCCTTTAATGATGCCCCAATTTCCAACCAATTGTTTATGACAAATGTTGAAAAGCTTGTCAGCATAATGGCAGCAAAACATCCACCAATAACAGCCAATTGCCTTAGTTGAGTTTGCTGATTTGTTTTAAGATTAAGGCAGTGTGGTTTTTGAAGGTACTTTTGGAAATAGTACTTCACTGAAAAGCACTGATTTGTTAATTAATGCTTTATAACTTCTACTACATCAACACTGTTATTGCCAAAACTAAGTAAACTAAAAGACAAAATTCCGTTGATGTTATGCATTCACTTATACACTGGATGTGGAGAGGAATATAAAATCAAGTAAATTCCGTGCATTGCTTCAAAAATCTCCTATAACCATTAAATTAGTCATTCAATAAATTGTTTGCTAAAAGCTTTGAAACTGTCATATGAATCATAGTGCAGAAGGGTGTCAAGTACCCAAGTCCATGCATCTGCATTCAGCAAGATCTGTGGAGTACAGTCATTCTGAAATGACACAAAGCCTCTGCCATTATCATGCAGCAGAATAAGCAGACACAATGACCCACTCAAAATGTTCAAGAAAAAATATTCTCTTACTGATCTTAGGAACACTTTAAGGAGCACAGATGAACAGAAAAAGAAAAGCCATCATTGTTGCACAGCACATCACTTCTGAGGAATTACTGCCGTTACATAGAGTCAATACAATCTTAAGCCGTTTACAAATCCAAATCATGCACCAGAATAGTAGTCAGAGTATCAAATCAAAACCAACAGCAAAAAGCTAATGCAAGCAAAGGAGATAAACAAAGCAGAGATCAATACCACAACAGCCAACAAAATAATTAGGCTAAGAAAGGCACAGAGGGAAACACGATGGCAATGGCAAGACTTCGTGAAGTGATGTGGTGAGAGTGGTCGTATTTGTGGGGTGTCTTGGGAAAAATTTTGACAGTTTCTACTATACATAGATATATATTTTGGAAAATGTCAGGCTTTACTGAACTGAATTAGGTTTCGCATTTGCTCCTATCTTGCATTTTAAAGCCTGTTTAAATCAAGTGCAAAAATGGAGAATATCGTTGAAAAAAACAATATTACTGCCAAACTGCAAAGAATTATAAGTTCACAGTGGGAAATGAGATTTCACTTTGATTAGCTACATCAGGAGCCTTCACACTTGTCCACACAGGGCTGGTTTAGCTACAGGCTTTTATTCCAACCAGGTAGGAGTCACACCTATTTCCACTTGTTTAATCAGTTCATCTTGGGCTCCAATCAACTATCAAGTGTGTCTCCTATTCGGCCGGAATGAAAGCCTGCAGCTGGTCCTTTGCGGATAAGATTGAAGACCCCTGATCTACATCATCCACATCAGTCTCTGTCTCATCACAGTAGATAAAAGTCAGTCACTGCATTTAAACACAAGCCTCATCATCGTCCCTTCAATCGACTGGTCTCTGTTCACACTACTCTCGTGGGGAAATAATCACTGATTAATGCAAGTAGATCTGTTGACTGAATTTCTTCTTTTATTAGGTCATTTAAACATTTAGAAATGTGTTTGGTGTTGTGTATACATAGTGTGTAATATGATGATTTGATGAAGCAGGAGCATTGCAGACATTTTCAGAGATGGTATCTAACAAACTCATGCTGATTGTAGTTTTTAGCTTGGTGCCTGGGAGCGGGAAAACATCGGGACCGGAATAGTAGCAGAACCGGACTGCAGCCGATGAAGCATTGGACGTGACAGTTACATCTGTCAACTTATCTGTCAATAAGGCTTGGACAGGGAACATTTCAAAAGTTTGGTATAAGAAAACGAGTGTGTATATGTGTGTGCAAAAGGGCATTGTATAATAGACTGCTGAGGTGCTGCTGTGTTGACAGAACCAATGTTAATCAGGGGAAACTGGTTGACATATTGTGTTTACTGACTGTTTGGCACCGGTTTATGGATCCTAACAATATCTGTCAACCCAGAGAATCCTTTCATGGTCTCTTGAGTATGTTACTGATTCATTTGGGCCAACTTAGTTTTGTAAGCTTGATCTTTTGCCAATGCTGATCATGATGCCTCTCACTCAGGCAGCCTTAACTTACTTGGGAATGCAGTAACTGACAATTTCTCTGAGCTCTTTTAATGACTTCCTCATTGCCTGCATTAATAAATTAAACATTTATGGTTTCCATAAACAAACAAGTGCTCAATTATGAGAAAGAGTGGCTAGTGAAGCTGTGTGTTTAGAAGAGTTTCTGTGGTGTCTATAGTATAGGATACAGGTGGATGTATTTCGTTCCTCCGTGTGTGTTTTCTCCATATTAACAGGCAATGTAAATTAGGCCACAGATTTGAACCTGATGGTAATATTCCCCTGTTTTCTGGCAGTATAGGGAGTCACTTAAAGGAAACGTAAGAGGACAGGGAAATATTTCTGGGGTAAAATGCGTGACACAGCAGCCTTTTGTTTGACATTGCTTGAAGGCAGGCATACTCTCTCATCAAGACTTCATTGTAAAGATGTTCTGATAAAATGATACATGATATTACTGTAGCGTGATTGTATCAGTCTGGAATATCACATATCATCATTCTAGTGGAAAATGCAGGGTATGAATGTAATGATTATACATGAGTAATGTTTCTTGGGTTGGTAAACAGGGAAAATGGTAAACATTTTGCTCATTTCTCTTTCTATATTGAATCATTCCTGCAGGACAGGAGAGTTAGAAGAACAGGTGTTTTAGTCATTGTTTCACTTGACAGCATACATCCATTTCTGCATGGCTCAGTGTCTTGCGATAATACTAGGCGAGAGAGAAAGTACAGAGTGAGCCATCAAATTCAGCTGAAACGGAGAGAAGGCACTGAACAAAAGATCATGCAATATTTATAGCAATTTTGTTATTTCCCCAAAAAGCATGGCTAGCGGTGTGCTTGACGAAATGCCTTAGAGTGCCCTTCACTTAGCAGTCATCTTTGGCTCACTAACAGTCCTTCCCTTGACACCCATTTTGCTCTCAAATAAAGGGCACAGAGCCATTAGAGGAAAGGCTAGTGGCCAGGACCAGAGTGAAAAAAACCCCACCAACAATAGCCATTTTTGTTTAGATGCCTATTGATATGGAAATCAGACTCACGCTAGCAAAAGAAAAAAAAAGGGACACTAAATGGGTCACATATGCCAACAGTCAATGCAAACTTTCATGTGAATGTAAGAACTTTTCAGAGAATGTGTACAAATATTTCTGCCCATTAGCCTCAATTTGAAAACACTGAGTTAATGGCTTTTGAATAAAAGGCTACTATGCAGTGGAATAATAATGCTCAACGATGCATAAATCTCCAATCAAATATTTATAAACCCTGTCCAACTGTGCCTCTAGTGTATTGTCTCTCAGATATTGAATATGAATAGATATAGCCATTTGTCCACTGTTTTATGAAGCAAGGCCATAGCCTCTGGCATTTTCCAAGTCTAGGTGTGTTGTATGCTCAGTTACTGTGATGCATAAACAGTACAGGTCACTATTATAAAATATCCTCTCAACTGATTTAATGGAATTCTACTTTCTGACCTCACCTAACAGCAGTGCTTACAGTTCTGCTGGACAAGGCAGATGCAAATATCCAATTTTTCTATTTTGTGAGGGCAGGAAGCACACATGAGTATGCACAGCATGGTATTTTACATTACTATATTTATTTTTTCCTTAATTTTTCCTAGTCATATGCTCATTCTCTGAGCAGTCTGCCTACTTTAATGGCAGACTGGATGGTAAAAATCGATAAAAGCAAGGAGGCTTGTTTTCTTTCTTATTTGGGTTAAAAGCAAAACATTTTGGAGTCAGATGTTACCAAAACTATAGATATGCGTATGAATCCAAACCACTCGTCTGTCAGTAAGTATCTACTGATCAGCAAAAGAATCTAAGAGGACATTTTCCTTTCTCTGTCATTTTATTCCTGCTACGTATTGACAAAGAGTCTGATACTTATTATGTACACACATGAGGACACTGAGGCACGTTTTCCACCACACGTGTGGAAACATTGAAACACAAGAGGATGAGCAATATTCGTTCATAATCATTATTTGCTTGTGACCTCACTCGACTTATTTTTGCTCAAGTGTAAGTTCGCCTTAAGCCTATAGTTGACACATGACTCACTGAGACTCTAGAAACCAAGTTCTTCCTTTTCACTATTTACTGAAAGGATTACAAACTGTACAAAACAAAATAAAGACAAGGTCAAAGACTAGTGTGCTCCCTCAGGTCTATATCTTCATCAAATACCAAAGCGGAAGTGAAAGTTATGGTCCTTTATTAAAGTGTTACCTAATCAGAGGGGAGCAAGTGCTTGAGGCAATCACCCAACACATCTATAATGTTGTACATGGGAGACACGCATATAACAAACCAAGGCGCAAAAAATCACCAACACACAGCAACAACATGTATCGATGAAATACTTGATTAATTTTCCTTTAAAACATGATGCGTTAAACAATGGGACAGATGTGTAATACTATATTTCAGGCAAAGTCCACATAGTACTGTAATGCACATATTTTGCCCATAGTCATGGATTTTATGCCGAAGTGCCTGCTCAATCTAGATATCAAATTCTCTGACACTGACCTTCAGTGGGAATTCTTAGCGGGTAATTTATTCTAGGTAGGCCTTTAATATTTATATATCAAACAGCACCAACATGACCTATCCAGTTTCTACACTGCTTATGTTTTCATCTTAAGTTTGCATTTCAAATTTTTGGCTCCACTTCTTGCACTAAATAAAGCCTAATTAATTTATGTAATCTACAAACACTGCAGCTGACACTGAGGACTTCTGCTGTACAGTTTCTCCGTTCAGGAGGACCTGCTGTGCTGCAAGCTCCAGGCTTCCCATATTGCTGCTGTGTTATTAACTTTGTGTCATGGGGTTATACCTGCTCCTGAATGCAAACCATATCACTGCTCCCTATTATTTGGAACATCTTATATAAAGTGCATACCAGTATCTCAGTCCATTAGCCTTAAATGCTTTATCTAAAAAATTATTTGCACTCAAAAAAAAAAAAAAAATAATAATAATGTTCCAGTTTCTTGTCATGCACAACCCAGTTAAGAAAGTCCATCCATCCATTTTCTGAACTACGTATCCTACATAGGGTTGTGGGGAGCCTGGGGCCCATACCAGGGGACTCAAGGCACAAAGCGGGGGACACCCTGGACGGGGTGCCAACTCTTCGCCGGGTACAATCACGCATGCACACACACACACACTCACACACTACAGTCAATTTAGAGATGCCAATCAGCCTACAACACATGTCTTTGGACTGGGGGAAAACCGGATGAAACCCACACAGCACAGAACTCTGTGCACACAGGGCTGAGGTGGGAATTGAATTGCCCAACCCCGGAGGTGTGAGGAAAACGTGCTAACCACTAAGCCACCGTGTCCCGGTTAACAAAGTCTCTTTTAGTACAAGAAGAATACTTTAATAACAGTGACAGTAAAAATCAAATAAAGCGAAATATAATCTATAAGTCATTCTGAGCTAATCGAAGTAGAGATTTGGAACCTAACGTAACACAGCTGTATTCAGCACATTCATTACTGAATGTCAGGCAGCAAACAAAGCTTAAGTGAAGAAATAACAGATGTTTATGCTCTGTGCACACCCAGGTATATTCCATATGACAGTTAATTTGTGAGATTTTTCTCTCATCATTAGGCTGACACATCTTATAAGATTTGCCCTATTTGCAGGCATCTGGCATATACAATATACAATATGTGAAGTAAAGTGCTGAGTGCAATATGATGAATGCAGCACCAAAGCAAAATTGCACTTCCTGCTCCCTGTCAGTTCGGTGGTTCTGCTCTGAAAACACGTACCAGCATCTGGCATTCCAATAACATAAATTTTCATATATTTGGGGTACTTGGATTGATAACTGGCACAGATGCACACAAATTTATATTCAACACACCTACACATACACAGTGCTGTAAACCCAAGCACAAGCAAGTCACAAGTGTTGAACAGATGTTCAGAGGCTTTCTTTCTCTAATCTCTCTCCATCTCTCTCTCTCTCTCTCTCTCTCTCTCTCTCCCTTCCTCGATCTCTCTATCTCTCTCAGGTGCTGATCAACCAGAGGTCTCGATGAATCAGTTCTCTGTTCTGCTGTATGATTACTCCACAGACCTAGACAGGCTCTGATAAAAATGAATTTACCCAGTTCTCCCAAAACTCAATCTCAACCTGATAATGCAATCAGTTCGATCCACCGCTGCCTTCATTTTGCAGAGGCTTAGAGAAGTGTTCAAAAAATCTTTCTTACTAGTTAAATATTAGAAGTTGACTATGTCATTTTAATTTGGCTCACTTTGCCTTATATATATATATATATATATATATATATATATATATATATATATATACATACATACATACATACATACATACATATATATATATATATATATATATATTTGTCAGATTTGTCAGTTCTTGCTGTGAGATGTTCCTCCACTCTTCCACCAAGGCATTTGCAAGTTCTCGATCACATCTGGGGGGACACATGGTTGCATGTCATTTTCCACTGCAAGGACGATCAGCTGTCCTTCCTGTCTCCCTGTAGCACTGTCTTAGGTGTCTTACATTACAGACATTACAGACATTGCAGTTTATTGCTCTGGCCACATCTGCAGTCCTCATGCCTCCCTGCAGCAGGCCTATGGCATGTTCATGCAGGTGAGCAGGAACCCTAGGCATCTTTCTTCTGGTGTTTTTCAGAGTCAGTAGAAAGGTCTCTTTAGTGCCCTAAATTATTGTAATTGTGACCTTAATTGCCTGTAAACTGTTGGTGTCTCAAGGACTGTTCCACAGGTGCATGTGCAATAATCGTTTATGGTTAAGCACGAAAAACATTGTTTAAAATCTTTCCAATAAAGATTTGTAAAGCTTATTTGGATTTTAAAAAATTATCTTTACAATACAATCTCGCGAAAAAGGGACGTTTCTTTTTTTGCTGAGTATATATATATATATATATATATATATATATAAATTTTCATATAGTTGCTTAAAATGTCTGGAGGATTTGCTAAAAGTAGCTGTGTCCTGAAAAAAAAAAATCCCAGAATCAGCTAGGATTATTGTCTTTTGTACACTTGAGAACTCTGTAGTCAGCACATTATAGCACTCTGCAGACAACTGCTCAATGTATCGAAGTCTTCACTCTGTGTGTCTGTGTGTGTGTGTGTCTGTCTGTCTGTCTCTGCTGTATAGACTTAACCAGACTGAATTTCTCACTGTCCGTTTGTGTTACATGCCAAAAAAAACACATTTTTTCCACGCTTTAATGATATCCTGTTCTGAACAGCTACATGTAGTTTGGAGAGAGAAACAGCGATAGAGAAATGAAAGAGAGAGAGAGAGAAACAGAGACAGCTGGGGACTGGTGTGCTGCATCCACAGCTATGTAATTATTCTTGTTATGTCAAATAACCATGCCAGAACAATAACCACACAATCACAAAAGAGGCCCGGACGTTCATTGCTCTCTGCAGCGCTACTGATGCAAAAAGAAGAACAAGGGAGAGCGTGAAAGCAAGCAATTCATGATTATAAAGAGGGAGAGCTCATTTCTCTGCCTGGTGTGTACACTGAGCTGCAGTATTTCCCCATTTAAACAAGAAGCACTGAACAACGGTGTTCTTTCCTTTCAAAGCTTTTGTTCGTGCAAAACATAAATGGATGGCTCCAATATATGTGACCTGTTTCTGTGTTTTCTGAAGGTTTGATGTTAATTTCTAGTATTCTGCAGCATAAATAAATATAAAATACAAAGATCCAAAAAAATTATAATCAAATCGAAAGGGATAAATCAGTCCTGAGTATGACTGAACACTGAAAATCACAGTGATGAAGTACAGACTCATCTATAGAGAGCCAGACAATCTTAGCTGCCTAAATAGCAGAGAATATGCCAACAATGCAAAGAAAAAAAACATACACACACTTCCTTATAAGGAATATTCTTATAATTATTTTCCTATAAGAAAACAGCTTTACAAAAAGCAACCAACATTGTAACCAACGTCTCGATTCTAGATAAATTACACCGGTTAGGAGAACACAAAGAGTGTTTTATACTATCAGCACAGTACATCCTCACCTGCTACCCTCAGAGGGAGAGACCTCACTCACTCACACACACATACACACACACACACACACACACATACACACTCACGCACACACACACACACGTCTTACTATCCTTGACATAATCATTAATGCAGCTAATTAATGCTATGCCTACACATAAATCTAACCTTAACCTCAACAAACAAAATAAATCTTTTTGCCTTGTTTCTTTTAGCTGTCATGCATAAGTTATTTCAAACCATATGCAGACTCTTTAGATATTTTTTTTATTACTTTCACTGTCATTTGAATTTGTACTTTTTCTAAATATGTAAATGTTTAAACGAGTAATAAGAAATAAGTAAATGGCTTGTCAATCTGTAAGAATACACCTGAGGGAAAAAAAATCTTCTAATGTTTTTCAGTTCTAAAACATTTTCTGTTGATGGCCAAAATTACAGAAATTATTATTTTTGAAACAAAATATAACCATATATTTTGACTGTTGCATGTTGCAGATGATTTCAGAGGTTAAATAATAGCTTTCAAAATAGGCTTTTAAAAAGATAAGGTGTTCATTGGAGTGTGGTACAAAAATATTTTTCATTTTAATTTAGGATTTTACTGTATGTAGAAGGTTTGTAAAGAAACACATTCCATTGAAAAATGCCAAATAGTCCAGAGTGCAACAACAATCACTATAAAGATTTAATAATGATTTTTTATTAAATCACAGTAATGGTCTCAACCAATTTAAACAGCCTTAAACTGATTGTACATGCGTGTGAACACTATGCATGAAAGGGTTAAATAAAAAGCTGCAACAACTGTAAAATAAATAAATAAATAAATAGCAGTTCACGGTCATTTGTGGTGACATTTGCTCCCCACCAAAATAAACACATACCAAACCCCCTGACACAATCAGACACATACACACTATCTGCCATCCTTATTGTTTTGTCTATCTATATATCTATTTTTTCTTCTTCTTTTTTCTTCCTTATTAGTGTTGCACTTTTTATAGTTTTTTGTTTAGTTCTTTGTTTTCTTATTAGTGCTTCCTTTTATGTTCATTTTCATTTGTTCATACACTCCATAATACATTCATCCATTTTCTGTGGGGGAGTCTGGAGCCTATCCCAGGGGACTCGGGGCACAAGGCAGGGGACACCCTGGACAGGGACAATCACTAACTCACACACACACTCACACTATGGACAATTTAGAAATACCAATCAGCCTACAATGCATGTGTTGGACTGGGGAGGGAAACTGGAGTCCCTGGAGGAAGCCTCCAAAGCACACGGAGAACATGCAAACTCCGTACACACAGGGTGGAGGCGGGAATCGAACCCCCACACCAAGAGATGCGAGGCAAACAACTAAGCCACCCTGTCCCCCACGCTGTAATACAAGTTTAGACAATACCAATGTGACAAGATGAAAAAGGAATACATTTGAACTTGAGATAAACTCAGAGAACACAAATGAGCTAAAGATAAATATTTCGACATGTTCCTGTTAGTGGGTCTGTCTGTAGTATAGAGGAGGTATGGAGGAGTGTGTGTGATCACCCAGAGCATTCTCTCTTTGCTTTCAGGTTTACTCCCTAATTCCAGTTTATTTCTGCCTGCATCAGTTTTCTGTCTTGTATTAAACTGCCGAATGCAGTCTGTCTACTTTACACTATTTTGTAGCTATATTTTTACACTGTGATAATAGATGAAAGGAATGGACACCAACAATGGCTTATCAACTCATTGATAAGACAGATTGCAAATAAGTGTGCAAAACTCTGCTGGCAACTTGAGGTGCATAAAGTGAAAGCAGTTCGATTTCAGTTTGACAGATTCCTGCTCTAACCCCACTCCCTGTTTGCTGTGAACTATTGAGCCATCCCCACATACAGCTATTAGACTAAGGATATTGACATATTCAGACAGCATCCGTGATTCTGAAGACTTTTTGTTGTGTTGAGGCTATGCAGCTTTTTTTAGGGGAAGGCTATGAGAATATATTTTCCGAACAGTGCTATACACTTTTTAATGATGGCTGAAATTGAACTCCTGCCACTCAAACAAATAGTTTCATAAATCTGTAGCAGATCGAATTTTTTGTGTAACGTAAGATGGAAAAACGATGCAGACAAAACCTGCAATTACAGAGTGACTAAGACTGCAAATAAAGAAATAATTATTTATGTACTCATTAGAGTCACTAGAGCAGTGCTTAGTCTAATTCAGTCAGATCTCAGTGTGATGAATCTTCCTACACTGAAGGATTTGCACAAAGAGAAAGAAAACTTCCAATCGATATTCGCTTTTATAAGACAGAAGGCAAAGGCAATAGTCTGCTCGTACCTGTGCACTTCTTGGGGCTGCCAGGGCGCTTGCCATGCATTCCCAACTTGCATCCAAAGTTCTCCTCCCAGAATTCAGCAAACCACACATTCCTCCTGTTGTTAGACAAGCTGCGACTTCTGAAATACCTATCAAAAGCTGGGAAAGAGCATGAGGGATACTGGAACATGGGAAAAAGGTCCAACAACCATTTTTTACAATACTATGTTTACAGTATTTTGAGAGACATTAATAGAAATACTGCCCATTAAAAATATGACATTCATTACATTACATTACATTACATGCAAAAATATGACATTCATTTCTCCTCTTGTAACCATGAAACATGCCTCCTAAACTAGTTAAAATCACAAAATGAAGGTTTATAAAAGTTTTAATCATAATATACGAAGGTCATAATTTCTCTGAGTGATCCAAAATCATTGTACCTTCCACTGAAGCTCTTTTAGGCAGAATAGTAATGGCCCCCTCAGCCACTTTCTCCTGCTGATGCACAGGGGAGATCTTCGAGCCCCAGCTGTCTGAGCCCACCCAGAGAAAGTGATTTGTCTGATTGTTGCGCTTAGCAGCATTGAGAACACGCCTAAAAAGTAGACAACACAGGACTAATGTTTGCTATAGTTTAAGCAACTTTCATTTTTTTCTTAAAACACATTTAGACTCCAAAAAGAACACTCAAGAAATGCGTTTATTGCATCATTGATCTAATATACTGTATTAATTTATTAGAAAACCAAACTGGATATGAGGCAGAAATACAACCTGTATGAGATGCCAGTCTATTTCAGGGCACGCACATGTACACACACATATATTCTAGGGGCAATTTAGAGTCACCAGTTCAACTACCAGCATGTTTTTTCAGAGGTTTTTTCACAGGCTGGGTGCCTGTGGAAGCCATGGCACCAGGATGCACTATGTGAAAAAGGCAAGCTGGTGGAAACAGAGTGATGCTCTGGGCAATGTTCTGCTTGGAAACCTTGGGTCCTGGCATTTATGTGGATGCTACTTTGACATGTACCACCTACCTAAACATTGTTGAAGTGCACTCCTTCATGGCAACAGTATTCCCTAATGGCAGTGGTCTCTTTCAGCAGGATAATACACCCTGCCACACTGCAAAAATTGTTCAGGAATGGTTTCAGGAACATGAAGAGTTCAAGGTGTTGCCTTGACTTCCAAATTCCCCAGATCTCAATCCGATTGAGCATCTATGGGATGTGCTGGACAAACAAGTCCGAACCATAGAGGCCTCAATTCTCAATCTACAGGACTTAAAGGATCTGCTGCTAACGTCTTTGATGCCAGATACCACAGCATACCTTCAGAGGTATTGAGGAGTCAATGCCTCGATGGGTTAGAGCTGATTTGGTGGCACAAGGGGGACCTACACAATATTAGGTAGCTGCTTTTAATATTACGTTTAACTCTCATATTAATATTAAGTGTTGGACTCAGTTCTTGATAATTGTTTTTGTTTGTAATTGTTTGTAAACATCTTATGTTTCTCCACACATATCCCTCTTTGGGCCATGTGTATCTTTAATATTAAGATTTCAAATATTGAGCCCATATTATTAACCATGTCTGCAGTAGATTGCTGCCCAATAACTGAAGCCAGATTTAAGGAACGGGAATACATTAACTGAGAGGTGTACCTGATGTCATCCTCATTTGCGAACATGATAATGGCCCGAGCATTGGGAGTCTCAAGCAGTCGTGAGATGATCTTGTCGAACTCTCCAGGTCTAGGTTCTCTGGGGATCTTCAGAGATTGTGCAATGCACACACCACCTGAGGGAGAAAGAGACAGAGGAGATAGGAAGAGAAGGAGAGAGAGAGAGAGAGAGAGAGAGAGACAAGAGAACAGAAAGAGTGGGTAAATGAGAGAGAGTGATGTGCACAGGAAAGTGAGGGTGAAGGCAGACAGAAGGTTGTGAGGGAGTGTAGGAGGAAGAGAGAAGGGGAGATAATGGAATGTTGAGAATGAAATTGTGTAAGATGAGAGGCGTAGAGAGTGACAGCCACAGACAGGAAGAAAGGATGAAAGAGACATAGAAACAGAGACACAGAAAGACAAAGAGACAGGAAGGAGACATGAGATGAGAACGAGAAGGAGAAAAAGGAACAGAGACAAACTCAAAGTCTGATTCCATCATGACAAGGACACCAAGCAATCCAAATTAGATACAGAGAAAGAAGAACAAACATATATGTTGTTATCTTTGCTATCCAGAAAAAATGTGTTTAGATTCAAATAACATCTGATAATGCCACCTTGCCCAAGGTGTTTGGGAACATAACTCTCCCAATTTACACAAAATAATGCAATTCTGACAGACTGAAACTCTACTATAAAACATTTAACATACAGAGAACATTCTCAGATATCCATCACAGCATTTAAATGCAGCATATCCATATAAATAAGAGTGCGACAAATATCCCAGTTAATATACTTTTTGTTTCAAACAAACAAACTATATGGATGCTTATGTAAGGAAATTGTAATGTATCTCACAAAAGTTAGAAAAGTAGCACCGCTATATCATTTTCCAATGACACTGAATATGTAGAAGATTGTGCTGCCTTTTGTTGAAATATTTTTATATATTAATTTACATATATGATGCCACGTCCACCATGGAAAGTCCACCACCAAGCCACTAGAGGGAACCTATAAAAACCTGCATCCCAGTTGGCATATTTATACAATGTACTAAAAGTGTGTCCTCTTTTTGTGAAGAAAAAGCACATACTTTTGAGTGTGTAGTAAAAGAGTATGCAAGTACTGGGACGTACTAACAGGTTGTGTAATGTTATAAAGTCTTCAATCACAATTCCATACATTTTAAACTTCACTGAATTATTAAGTAGTAATTACCTCTTTTGAGTGGCCAATTATTTTTTTTTTAATGTTGCTATTTGATAAATATAAACCATTGATTTGTTTGCCTTTCTTGATGTTGTGCAAGCGTTAGTTCCATAGAGTTTTTATTATGTGGTACACCTTCTGGACCACTGGGGCAGGGGAGCTCAGTGGAGCAACAGGGGAGAGGACTGCTAATCCAGAGTTTCCAAATTAAACTAGGCTTAAATGAATTCCATGGCCACTTAGATCTTATAATCAGAACTAAATCTAATAAATTTCCCCCAAACAAAGGCAAAGTCTAAGTGTATACAGTTTGTCTATGATGTACAGAACCATTTCTATTGCATGATATATTTCATAGACTGTGAAAGGTAAATAATGTGCATACACAAAGGTTGAGAAAAAAAACAAATAAATAAATTTGATATATATATATATATATATATTGGTTTCAGGTCTTTTGTGTGGTTTTTAAGATGAAGTTGGGCTGGAAATTTGCCAAAACCTGGCAACATTGATTAATATCACTGGGAACACACCTACTGTGTTGAACACAGCTGAACAAAGGTATGTCTAAAAATGCTCACAACGAGCTGCTAGACTGTGTGCTGTCAACTCTCAACTGCCTGTTATGGGGTCAATTTAAAAATTAACATAGCCTATAGCAACAGTCAAGTGTGATAGCCTCTTGCTGTTATGTTGTTAATGATGTTGTCCTGAGACAACAAAATCTTTGGTCACAAACTTCTCCTGAGCAGAACTTAAGGAGCATTACACATATTATTTTATTATGACAAATACCTAGGTATACTGTACAACTTGTTTGCCAGTTGTTTAATCAGTTTTACTTTGCTGTTATGCTCTGTATGATTTTAGGTCTTGTCACCTGATGTGTTGTAGTGTGTGTGTGTGTGTGTGTGTGTGTGTGTGTGTGTGTGTGCTTGTGATTCTGACCGTCTGTTCTGTGGAATACACTGCAGCGAAGCCATGTGCGTACACGCCAGGTGGGGTGGCAAACCTCTTGCCTAGAGCAGCAAAATGTCTGTGGCGAGGCTGTTCATGCTCATACTTAGAGCCTTTTGTTTCCTGCTATATTCCCATTTAAACTGTAGGCATTTACAAGAGATAATGATCATTTTAAAATATATTTATCCAAGATTTAAAAGACAAAATTAATCCAAACCAGAACAATTAAAAACTTAAACAGCTGTAGCTGTGAATTACGATGAGTGGGATGTTGGGAATCTAGGCCTACGCACCAATGGGGCTTGTGTTTGAAAATAAGATGGCCATGATGACAATAAGTCACCGTGTTGTGTCAGTAGCAGTGCATTATAGCCTGTTATTATAGCCGATTATTAGTGTGTCAAAAGAATAAAAATAGTGCTTGCAAATTACATTTTGTAATGAAAAATATTTCCCACTTAAAGCAAAACAAAAAAAAAGAAATAAAATGAAATTAAAAAATAATCAGGGAAATTAACAGTTATAAAATATAGATACTGTCTGGAATATAAAATGTAGTTAGTTCTTACATTTATATTACTAATGGAAACACTCTCTTGCTCCATTTTCTTCAGAAACTTGCTCCTATTTATTTAATTTTTTCTTTATTCCTTCCCTGATCTGGAGACAGGGCAATCTTCAGTGTTAAGCAAGAGGCCACAGTAACTCTCCATCATCTCCCTAACACTCGATTACACCATTAGCTTTGCGCTGTCTGCTTTAAACACTCATCTCACAACTGAAGCCTATCTTTGCTTGTTACAAGTCCATTTAATGAACAGCTGTGAGCTCTTCATTCTTCCAGTGCAATTTTACTGCACATTTAGTGGTTGCTTTTTCTCAGCCAGTGATTACGCTGAATAGATAGCCACCTTTCAAGGATAACAGCCAATCTGTGTGTCTGTGCATGCTCATCTGCCGGTGTAATTCATCTTTGTTTTTTTGTCTCGGTCATCATTAGGCAAGAGGGTTGCTATTACAGTTGTAATGTTTGGTGAGCGTAAACCCAGTTAAGATGTGTGATATGGTCTATTGGGATTTGTGCAAAAAAGAATTTGTATAATCTAGTTTGTATGAATGGACTGCTTGTGGTCCAGTCCTCAGCTGCCCTTGGTAAGCTACTGCTACATGTCTCGCCCACTTATTTTAACTTGAATGACACATCCCTAAGTCTGACTGTCACTCGTCACTGCTGTTATATCTGTTTATGTAACTCAAATGTGCACATGTAGCTGTAAGGCTCCAACACGATGCCATATGTCAGAGCGATATCAGTGTCACAACATGTACAACAGTGCTGGAGGCATATTGTTTTTTATGAGCATGCATGCCACAGCCAACTATCTACAAACATAGAGCCTACCAAGAACCTACTTAAAAATAGAACCAATCTTGGCGTCCGCAAGTCAAGCATGTTTCCCCTAATTTCCCATGAGCCTGAACGAGCTGACAATGTCCACACTTGAGCACACAGTCGCAAGCTTTACAATTCAATGAGTTATGATTAATTCTAAATTTGATTAAGGGTCACGCAATTAGGAAACATGACTCATTCAGTGGCAGGCAAATAATTGTGCCTTGTTTGAGAGTCAGGGTTGAAAAATACTTTAACTGATTACTCGCGCCCACAATTTCAGTGGTCAGGGTCGAAGTGGAGCTGAAGCCAATCCCAGGAAAACTGGGTGAAGGCAGGAGGGACACCAGTTCATCACTGAACATCATGCACACCTATATTCAGACACTCATTCACACCTAGGGGGCAATTTTTGTAGACAATCTGTCTACCAGCAAGGAAAGCAGAGAACCCAGAAGAAACCCATGTGAACACAGAAGAACATGCACAGAAACTCCATACAGACAGTAACCCAAGCTCAGAAAGAAGCAAACCCAGGACCTGGGAGCTGTTTTGATTAATATGCTGATATTAATATATTATATTATATCCTTGATTATTTAATCAGCAAGCATTCTTTATGTATACATAACCTAATATCCATCCATCATCCATTTTCTTCACCACATATCCTACACAGGGTCACGGGGAGCCTGGAGCCTGTCCCAGGGGACCTGGGGCACAAGGTAGGGGACAACCGGGGCTGGGTGGGAACCCATTCGCAGGGCACAAATGCACACACATTCACACACAACGGACAATTTGGAAATGCCAATCAGCCTACACTGCATGTCTTTGGACTAGGGGAGGAAACTGGAGTACCTGGAGGAAGCCCCCAAAGCATGTGGAGAACATGCAAAATCTGCACACACAGAGTGGAGGCAGGATTCAAATCCCCAACCCTGGAGGTGCGAGGAATAACCCAATATATAACATGAAAACTCAAAATCAATCTATAGGAGTCATAATAACACATAAAGAGGCAAAGATGAGGAAAGCCATACTGATTTTTTTTATTACAAGAACATGGTAATATGTGTTTGCGAATAGATCACTGATTAATGACATGTATGGTAATCAAAATCTTTCATTTTGAATGACTCATTGTGCGCAATGACAACTTAGGACACCTGTACATTTGCTTTTTTCCAATTTCTAAAAGTGAAGTGCAAGTTTGCACAATTTTATACTGTTGGTACTCTAGGAAATATTGAATCATTTTTGCCTTTAACAGACATAAATGCTTCATGAAGATTTCACGGGATGCACAGAGGTGTCCTTGTTTTGCGTGATGATGAAGGTCGTCAGATAAGAAGCAAAATATTTCAACGCTATCGACCAAAACCACACATCAATACATGCCACTGTGGCAAACGTCCGCCAGTTATTCTGTTTCTCCAAGCATGTTGTTTGCTTGTTTTTTATAGTACAGTGTGGCAGAAACAAGACTCGTTTCTGAAAAAGAAAGAAATGTGCTACAAGATGATCTCTTGTCTTTCTCAGGCACACACAAAATAGCCATCTTGCAAAAGCTTGTTAGGCAGTGTGGGAGAACAGGGCTTTGTGTTTAGCATGTAAACCGCAGCAACCATTCACTAGCATAACCTGCATAAGCCAGCGCACAAACACGCTTACCACATCATAAATGCAACATTTTTTTAAAAAATCAAACGATTACACAAACATTCCTGTGTTTAGTAGAACCATGTTCCATATTGAAGGACGCGCCCACGCAATGTGTTACATCCAAATACAGCACACAAGATGTATGCAGTTAACATTTCCAAGAAACAGGAGATTTTTAACTTCTTGTAAATTGCTAAATGATATATATATATATATCCAGTAATCCAATACATCCAATAATAGAACTTAAGTAGTCTACTATTTATTTTCTCACTCAGAACATTGAGCTATGCTTACAGTAGCACTGAAAAACTTTTCCAGCAAGGAAGTCACAGCGTTTGCCATCATAAATCGCAACATTAGCTGAGGAATACTGGCATCTTTGAAGTGGAGAGACAGCAAGTTAATGCCACAGTGAAGCCGAACCTCTGCCTGCTTCTGCCTCAGATTAACCATGCACACATAATTGCTGTGGAAAATTGCTGTGGTGAAAATGGATTTCTGTGATGGAATTTATCATTTAGTTATTTAAATGGGACCAGTATTCAACAAGGAACCAGTGAAATATGCAGAATAAATTCTTCATATCACACATTTGTATTCAGACCTCAGGCATAAATACAGGCACAAGCGTTATTCAGAGTGTTGTGCAAAGTTACACACTCAGTGTGGAGGGAGTAAAAGAGAGCCATCTCTCAGTTACACCTGATTCTAACTTTGAACTTAAGTCTATTTTCTTATGTGATATCAGCTCAAGCGATTAGCAGTATTAAATCCAGTGCTACTGTCAGATAGTTTGATGTAACCACAATATTTCCACTGAAATGTATGTTTTGGGGTCCATATACACTCGAAATAGTTATGTAATGCCATTCAAGATCTGTATATTATAAACCTGTCACTATTTATTAGTTAATAAGTAGTCATCATAATCATCCGTTAAAGTCAACAAAAAGTTTTTTGCGTAAAATACATTAAAGGATACAGCATCTTAATCAGAAACATTGCTTTTCTCAAGGACTACATTTTTATTCGATAAAATGATTAACTATCCTTATGCAGTAAGTGTAGCAGATGAGTGCTCGGTCAGATCATCCTTTAAATCATGGGCATGTTCTCTGTACAAGAGAGTGTATCAAATTAACATCACCATTAAAAAAAATCTCTAAATAGCGAAAGTAGTGTTATAGTCTATATCCTATAATTTCATGAGCTCTATTTAGTGGCTTCATTAAGTTGTGCACTCAAGTAAATGTCTGAGCACGTTATAAACAAAATTAAACGCCAAATAATGCGAATAATGAGGATGGAAGCCATATTGTTAAGTTAAACCATTTTAAATGGTTATTATGAGGACTATTCATGCCTAAGTCTATTCATGCATCAGTGATTAAAGTCCAAAATATGTCAATATTTACGTGGAGAATATTACACGTACTCAAACTTTGGGTTATACAGCTGCTTAAGTCAATTTTCAGGGCGCCCCATTCAGAATACGCTAATCACCTGCATGTAGTTCAAGCTTCTGTGTTTGCAAGATTTGTCTTTGAGTAGAAGTCTCAGAGACAGGTTTTTTCAATAGCATCTAGACCACCACAATATGTTAGAGTCCTATTAGCAATATCAGCAATATACTATATTAGAAATATACTATATTCCCATTAGATGTTTATTTCACTGCTTGCTATCTGTTCATTCATATATAATCATATTAGTCTTTTTTTTTATTTAATAATTGTCTCTTGCTTACATGTTACATCATATAAAAGGGGGGACGGGGACAGACATGACCTTCTTCAGTACATACTGTCCATCCTGATTGGGTTTTTTTCAGGCTTAAAAGAAAAAGGTGGGTGTTTAAAGGCAGTGCTAGACACTATTAAGAAACCCTGTCTCTGGCACTTCTATTTAAGAAAAATCTGCCAACCTTGGAGAAATTAACTACATGCAGGTAATCAGCATATTCTGAATGGAGTGTCCAAAAAATGGAGTTAAGTAGCTGTATAACAGAAGTTTAAATATGTTTAATGTTCCCCATGTAAATTATGTAAATATAGACTTTGAATCACAGACTCTGTATACGGTGCATAGAATTCTTCTCATGAAAATAGCAAACTAAACTAACTAAATTAAACTAAGTTAAACTAAACTAAAATCTGCATAACATTACATCGTATTTACTATTAAAATCTACTGTACTGTATTTAAAATCTACAGTATGAAAACCTGTGAGGCTTTTTTGTCCATGTTGCTCAGAAATGAGATGCTAGAATATCTTATTCCAACCACTTTCTAGTGTCAAACCTGTGATTTAAAGTGTAGGATCAGAAAATGAGAGCTTTTGCTCTCATCTTCCGCAAGCAAGCCACAAGCTACCCTCTCCACATGTTTGGAAAAAAAGCTAGCGATGTAATTGATCTCCATTACACATGCCCAGAAAATGTTGGAGTGGGTGTAGAGGCAATTTTCACACAGGATGGACTGCTTTCATAGCCTCAAAATGACAGAACATGCATTCATATCGCTAATGCAGAAATGGATGGCATTAATGTCTTGCCACATATTCATCATCTTTTTGTGTCCCTTATTTAGAATAACAGCATGCATTAAATATTGACGTTCTAAAAAGCAGAATTTTGCCTACTCCACATGCCTCTATTTGCATTCAAAAGAGAGTGCATCGCTCTCAAATCACAAAAACAGGTGGCCTGATTAAATCTGGTTAAAACAGAAGTATTTCCTTAGAGTCCTTATCTAACATGACTGAAATCAAACATTGTTGAGTTCCATCTTGACAGGAATGTCATATCTTTTGTAAGTTTTATTTTCAAAGGGTCAGGAGAGATTAATAACTTCTGGCAGAACTACAATGCAATTCTCACAATGCAACAATTCTCTACACATTTGTCACCATGAAAATGTAATCATTATATTAATTATCTCTTATGTCTTTAAGTAATGTCCATCTTTTTCCTTTTTTTTTTTTTAACTGTTAATAGCAAAATAAAAAGAAGCATATTGGGGACATTAGTTTTGCTCTCTCAGTTCTTTGTCTTTTATCTCCCTTAAAATTTAATTCGGTTATAAACTGTATCATGCTTTACTTATCCCACCATACGAGATGATCCCAATAAAACCTTGGCCTGAATTCTCTAACAGAATGTGTGATAACATGTTATCTCCATGTCAGAATTTACAGTGAAAATCCCCTAATGGTAAACAATTACTATGCTGTGCTTACGTCACCAATTAGCACAATTCAGAAAATAGGCTCACAGCAGAAACATTCTGAAAACATTCTTTTTTTTTCTGTCTATTAGTGTTTTGTTTATGTTTCACCATTGCCACTACCATATTTGTAACTGTACCGTTCCTGCTGAAAAAAAACCCCTAATAGAAACTCTAATAGAATTTGTAATGGTAATAATGGAAACTGTAATGGTCCCTGTGAGTCTCTATTGGTAATTTGTTGCATGTTATGTCTAGTGAATACCATCAAGGACCTACATCCTTAATTCGTCCTATTAGTTAATGGAAACCATTTGGTAATGGTTTTAACAGCTGATGGTTTGTAAACGTATTTGTAGTGGAAACTGATAGAATTTCTATGATGGTTTCTATTGAGGTTTTTTTCAGCAGGGATGAGTTTTGTCTCATCTTATGCCATCTTCCTATTGATCTGCATTGTAGCAGCGGCTACATTGCCAGAACTTTGTCGTCTTTGACTGTCTCTGGGTGCAATAGCACAAAATTCGGCCGAGGATGAGTATGTCATATTAGGAGTTCTAAGACTTAACTCATGACTAAAGAATTCTTTTGCATTTTTTCTCCATCAAAAAAACTGGGTCAAAAACCACAGAATATAAACAAGGCTTTACTGTATGCACAGGCTGACAGATTCCAAATGTACGTAAGGTGATTTGATAAAAGCCTGAAGGTTTGACTGTTTTCTTGCCTTTGATGCTATGCTCTACTGTTCTTGGAATTCACTCAAATATTAAATACTGTCACCTTTTTTTATAAATGATCAGTGAAATGAAATCAAACTGAAATAAGTTTGCTGTCTGTGTAATTAAACTGTAATTAAACTTCTTCATTTATTGTTCCGTAGCACAGTGTAAATCTGTTAATATGCAGTGTGCTGCTACTGCTTTGTTTGCTTGATTGGCTCCAGTGATGCACAGCACATTTTATCTATTCGACTCACCCAGGTGCAACAAATTAGTGGCATAATGAAACCGGCATTCAGCCTGAGACAACAACGTGCCACCTGGTCATTCACATTTCAACTTATCATTCAAATTATCTTGGTTCCCAGATGTTTGCCAGACCAAAGCAGAAGAACATCACAAAGATTGGGTACGGAGAAGACAACAAGCCTGCTTTGCATACTGCACCAGTTCAAGTGCTTAACTTTGTAGAAGATCTTGTTTGAAAATTTTCCTTATGCTTAATGAACCTGTTTGGCACTCAAGCAGATGCTCAGTGGTCTCACTGCTTTCACACTTTAAGTAAACAATCTTTAAGTACCAAATAAAATAAAGAAAGTCCTTGCTGTGGGTTGTGTACGACTGCCACTGTGCTTTCAGGCCAAATAGTCCATGAAGTATATTAGAAATTTCTCCTCACCCACACACCACTGGGTCTGCTAGTCATTAATGAAACTGCACAAAGACTTATCATCTTGATTAAACATGTCAGCCCAGAACAATGATACAGAGTCATATATGCTGCCAGAGGGGTTTGTGAAGTGAGACAGGTAGACATTTCATACACGCAGAAACCATTAGCTCTGGATCTTTATTAGCTGAACAGACATTCCATTCCTGAATGAGTACAGCTCCTGACAAGCATACTGCTCAGATATACCAGAGTACTGATGTCTTATTATTGTTTCCCATCTCCTATGTGTTCTGACTACCTAACAAGTATATCACAGATCAATATGCATAAAGAGTCAGGTGTAAAAGGTTAGCCATTCAGAATATTGATTTATTTTAAACCTGCATGGTTATTTTAGATCGATCACCTTCATTATTATATCACACATAATGTCAGCATCTCACCATTCATGCCATGTAGTGTTTAGCCTCCTCAACTGAAGGTTGAGAGGCAAGTTTGCATATTCATGTCAGGAATTAATAGTTGAGGCGGATGAAAATGCAGGAATTCGTTTATTTCTAGTGTAAATAAGGAAACACAAGGACTATGAAACATGAACAAGAAACAGTGAGGCTAAACAATATAAGCATGATACGCATAGTGAGACAGTGGCTAAAGACAGACAACGTGTGCTAGACAATGCATGAATACTATTGCGGAATAACAAACGTGAATCAGGTGCAGAGTAGTCATGTGATGTGAGTGTCGTGATCATGTGAGGTGCAGTGGCTCATGGGACTAAGACATGACAATACAAAATAGGTAATAACATAATTAAATGTAATATAAATAAATAAATAAATAAATACAGAATTATAACTAAAAGCAATAACCATTTTTTTAAAACAGGTTCAAATCACTGAATCATATAGTTTTTAGTTTAATGAATTGAATATTTTAATTGACAAAATTCTCTGTGGAAATGAATAAATCATAATGAGATTAAATGAATCAAATTCATTCACTGCATCCCAAAGATTCACACCTCTATCTTATATCGCCATAATTATTCAAATGACAACAAAACAGCTTTAAACAGCATGGCATGACAGATAAGTTTTTGAAATTATGAAACACTTTCTATTAAAACAGTACAAGGATTGAAAACACTATATTTCCCCTTTCCTGAAATAAGCTTGTGCTTTTTTGGAGGTACAAATACATCACTGAGAGCGATATCAACAATATATAACATTATAACATTTTGACACCAGGATAATGTGATTCTTCTTTGCTTTAACAAGCTTGATATTTCTGGTTACACTATGTCTACAGGAAAAAAACTCACATTTTCCTCACCACCGAAATTAAAGGGTCTTCAATAAACTCCAGCAGAGGTATTGAGCCTTTCCAGCATGCCACCCAAGACGCATTACTTGGCTGAATGTGCAACACTTTCACATTAAGCAGTTCACTATGGTAAAACAGAAATACTGCTGTAAAAAGTTACCAAAGAACATGTTTCATTCATCTTCAATAGCTGATTTATCTTTGTCAGGGTCATGTTGGATCCAGAGCCAATCCTGGGAATTCCTGGGCATGCGGCAGGAATACATCCTGAATAGGATGCCAATTCTTCACAGGACACCATGCTCACACACACATTCAGACACTTATTCACTTCTCAGAATGTTTTTCAACAGTGAGAGTAAAGCAAGAGAACTCAGAGGAAACCCCTGAGAACACAGGGAGAACATGCAAACTCCACACAGACAGTAACCCTAGCTCAGTATCGAAGTACAGATCCACTGTGCCCCCCTGCCACCCAAAAGAAAAATTAGCTCAATTTCCTTTATTTATTTCATGCTCTGTTGGAAAAGTTGGAAAAATCTGTCATGTAAATTCGTGCCAAATGCATTCCAAACCATGCACTTTTTAATTTCATATGCTGGCAAAACTTTAGACTATTTAGAATAAAGTATTATATTTGCCATGTAAATTAACAGAGTAGAAATACTTTATTACTACACTGAAGTGGATTTTGAAGAAATTTCTACTTGACTCAAGTATAAATGATTGTGTGAAATTTTTACTTTCATGCATTTTCAAAAGCAAATGGCTATTTCCATTCAAAAATATCCTCAGACACCTAGGTTACTTTCCTGCCAGACCATTCAAATTTATGGGGAAAAACAACAACAACAAAAAAAAACACTACTTGACTTTTGTTTGCTAACATAATGTAACATATATATATTTTTTTTTAAGTTTGGTAATTGGTTGAGTGAAGAATAATAATTTAAAATAACTGGAATTTTATTCAAAATTTGTTGAACCAATAGGAAACAGAAGAGAACTTTAAGGGGATGAGCTTGGATACATAAGTTGTTAGTTATTTGTTATTACTTTGATTCACCGCTTTATCCTGGCCAGGGTCATGGCAGACCCAAATCATATGGACACCATTTTCAGGGCACCATGCACTTACTTCCGACTGCAGCTTAGTCTATGTGGGCTTTCCTCAAAATGTTCTAGCACAGAATTGTTTAGAATGTACAAACTGTAGTCCATAAAGACATGGTTTGTCAAGGTTGGTGTGGAAGAACTCGCGTGGCCTGCACAGAGCCATGACCTCAACTCCACAGAACACCTGATAGCCTGACATCAGTGCCTGACCTCACTAATGCTCTTGTGGCTCAATGGGCAAATCCCCACAGAAGAGTAGAGGCTATTCTAACAAACACATTTGGATGTGATGTGGACAGATATTCACATACATTTGGACATATAGTGTATCTAGATGAGGAAACAGGTTAGATGTACTAACAGGCTATGTTTTAACAGATTAACATCAGACATTTGAACAACATTGCTTGCTAAACGTCTTTATTGGCTGAAAAAAATAGCAGCCAAGTTAATTAGCTTACTACTACCAGGAACTTAGCAAATAATCAATGTTGAAGGATACTGTGTAAAACATTATCCCCCTGGGGGTTGTGTTAAATTGGATAATTGAATTAGATCTACTGTCTTACTTGTCTTACTGTCTTACTGGAAATCCTGTAGAGTGTAGTTCATGTTAGCAAACTGGATAGCATAAGCTGCAACTGATGAGTGCATTTGGTGAGACTAAAGTGAATAAGCTACTAGTGCACACACAAGTGAACTTTGTTAATGTTACCACCCTTACATATGATCAGCTTGTCCTGCATTAACTGAATGATTATTCCCCAGTCCATTTCAGAACAAATATACAGAAAACATTTTTGGCAAAATATGTTTGGCACAAAAAACAACAACAACATGTAATTTCTTTTGCTTCAGTCTCTATGATTATATGAACAATTTTTTGAATGTTCAATCAGTGGACTGATTGTGAATAAGAACTGATAGCCCATTGTAGCACAGGAGACAGGAACTGTTACAATATGTCTGGGAAAACGAACTACAACACAACATTTTGGCAGTTATGATGCTGCATTAATGCCACAGTTTAGCTCACTACCATGGTTTTAAAAAATAATAACAATAAATTAATAAAATAAAGACTTCTAATTTTCATGTTGATGTTGAGTATAATAGGATCAGGCATTCATATTTGTAACAGCCCCTGTGTTCACATACTATCTGACATAGCCTATTATTGGCTAAATTTAATGCTAATTTACCTAGCTGACTAGTTAGTTACAATAGTTGCAGTTCAGTATCTCAGTTTCACTTTTTATCCAAAAATTTCAAATAACACCCAATATTTTTCTTCAGTGGCTTTAGCTTGTATGTGTCACAGATTTTGCATTGTTATTTCCTCAGTTAGTTATTAGCAATAGTGGAAAGAGTACAAAACACACAGACTTGAGTAAAAGTACTGCTGTTGTGTGCTGTTATTCACTTGATTAAAAGTAAAAGATAAGACAATTACTCAAATGAGAGTAAGTCCTCTTGTGGAAAACTACTTGAGTAATTAATTTACAAAATACACCTTATGTCATGTCTACAGTCAACACACCTACTCTGAAAATGTTCTATATCTCAGGAATGCACTTTTGATGAGGAATGATGTTAACTAACCAAGTGAGCTTTGCAGAAGTGAACACCGTATATACAGTACAGTATCAGTGGTATATAAAGAAAGGTAATGTTAGCTGGCAAGCAAACATCGAAGAGACATCTTAAGTTTAATGCAGACCTTTCATAATGTAAGACATTAAATGACCTGGCTAGCAAGTCTGACTTAGCTAGCAAATGGTGTACCTGTACATGTACACTGCCTATATCTCAACCGGTTTTGGTTCACATAATTTGCAGATAATTATCATGGTGTTTGCTTTGAAGCATTTAAAATTGAAGACACCTGACAAATGATTTAGAAGTGTAGACATATGTCAGGAATCTGCTTTATTTTGATTGGGTCTCGAAATGGAATTATTTTAACCCTTTCATGTATAAATTATGAAATCGTGATCAACGATTTTTTTAATTAAGAAAATATTATTTTACCTTCATTTTAATTTTACATACTGCAGTGGACTGAATGCGTTCAAAAGAAGAATTAATGTCCACTCTAGTGGCTGTTATGCAGTAATTCTATTGAAATCTGTGCAATAGCCAGAAAATGGTTTTTGAATAGCTGTCCACTGTAGTGACCACTATGTATGAAAGGGTTAAATTTGTACAAACTGTCTTTTAATGGTGTTTTAACAGTCATTAACAGTTAAATGCATTTTTTACTCTGTAATGGTGATTAAATATGAATGTTGCAAAGTTGAATATTTTGTTTTTAGAAGCCTCAATTAAAAGTAAACATTCTACGATTTTTGATTGTACTCAAAAAAAGCACCATTACAGTAAACGCTGTTCTCAAGTACTGTAAAAATGAGTACCTGTAGTTCATGACTTTCCACCCCTGTTTATCAGTGATTTCTGTAACAGTAGTTAAACCTATCTAAACGTACCACACCAGTTCAAGCTATTTTTTATTTAACTATTTATCAAACTATCATTATCAACATTATCAACAAGTTATATCTATAATATACATAATAAATAATGTATAATAATATATAATAATATAATAATATATATTATACATTGCCAGAAAAGATTCTTTAGAGTTAAAGCACCATCATTCAGAATATAAAGTATTACTCTAAAGAACCTTTCCTGTCAGCAATTTTTTTGAAAGTGTATTTAACTAATGTAGGAAGCAAATTCAGTCTGAAGATACAACATCCTCCTCTAATGTTGAACATGACTGGTCCAAAGCCAAAGGGCTTACTTAGCAACATTAACTGATTTATCTTCGGTAGGCACTTTATCCTTGTCAGAGTCACAGTGGATTTGGAGTCTTTACCAGGAACACTGGGTGTAAGGCAGGAATACACCTTAGATGGCAGGCCAGTCCCATTGCATTGCTTATTTAGTAACATCACAAACTGAATTCATATGTCATTTTCCGCAAATTGTGTTATAGAAACACTAAGAAAGTCTCTTTTTAAAAATGCAAAAATGTGATCTTTGATATGGGTTAATAACTTTTTGACCAAGACAACACAATATCTACAATTAGTCAGCCGCAATCTTAGAATCACATTTTTATCGTTCAGCTGTACTTAAAGCCTGTTAGTTAAGTGGGCTAGTTTCCTTTCCTTTCCTTTTTATCAGGTAACTTTAACTTTTACTTTATCCGTTATACAATCTTGCTGCATTGTTTCTGTAAAACTACACAGCATATTTTGCTCTTTTCCTGAGATAAACTCAAGGTCAGGTTCAGATAAATAGCTTGTGTTAGCACAGGTTTGAGTCACCTTGCATGCTGATGGTGGTTGCTGAGCAACAATACAAGAGTGCGGTTGTAAGTTTGATGTTCCAATTGTGCCAATCCAAAGTGTTATGAATGTGGCATTTATAGTCAAAAGCTGCAAGTGAATGACTCATAAATTGTACTGATTGTGCAGTGACAAAATAATTCTCTTTTGTCTTAAAATCTCACAGGAAGAATGTGGACAATCAATTTTGTTTTTCCTTGCTAAAAGAAGGTTAGCCAATAAAATACATTTAAATGAAACTAAAAGAAAAATCTGTGAACATCAGAAAGAATAATATACACATCATGAAGGATGATTTGGACATATTTCCAAATTATGTCTTCTGAAATTATAATTAAAATATTAAAATAATTAAACAAAATGATCATAGTCGGCACCACCCTATTTTTTTTTATATTTAAATTTTTTCTTTGTAATATTTTTGAATGTTTTTGTATGCCAAACTGACCTAAAAATTCCTGACTGGATTTCCAAAAAATTCAGTATTTTTTTTTTCATATACTCATGCATATGTTGATGAATATCTATTACCTTTAACGTGTAAAGTGTGTACATGCAACAGCTCATTTGTATTTAGTGACATCAGCAAAACTCCATAAAAGAAAAAGTTCACAGAGAGCTGAAAGGACAAATTAAGGATAAAATGCTGAAAGAGCAGGAATTTCAGTAGTGGCAGAAGTGGAAGTTATTTTAACCCACATCTATGCCAATAAAAGGTATTATTTAACAGAATAACAGCACCTGAAGAGGCCAAAAACTGCAGATAAATTGCAGAATTAGATGTGAATTAAGTGAGGTGATAAGAAATTGTTTTTTTTAAAAGAAAAAAACTTTTTTTGAAAACTGAGGAAAATTATATCTACACAGATGATCATTCAGCACCTCACACACGGTGTTATTCTTTTAATTGTCTTGGTGACCAAGAAGTCTCTCAACCCACAAAACACTCTTCAGCCTCTCAAAACCCAATGCACCCCCTCTGATGCCATGTTGGAAAAGCAGGTTGGCATGTGTCGTAAGGAACCCTGATGTATTCTGGATGCCCGATGATGGCACACAGCGCACTAGGGCAGTGGTTCTCAAACTGAGGGGCTACCAGATTGCACCAGGGGAATCACACAGAAATTCTAGAACTTTATTTAAAAATAAATTTTACCTGTATGTTTAGATTGTCAACATTTGGACTATGATGTACATAAAAATGAGAAATATGAATAAATTAAATCAATTATACACAGCACACTAAGACATGCATCAAACAGAGACATCCACTGATATACTAATGTACTGTTAGCCACATGCTGATAAAACCTAAGACTATTTAAAATAAGGTTTAGATAGAGGACATAGTCTCTTAGCTGAGAAAATTAATACAGAAGCGTTTAGCGTGAAAAAATGAGGAGGCCACAATCGATGCATCCTACACAAGGGGCGGTTGTGGCTCAGGTTGTCCACTAATCGTAGGGTTGGCGGATCGATCCCCGGCCCACATGCTCCACATGCCGAAGTGTCCTTGGGCAAGACACTGAACCCAAGTTGCTCCTGATGGCAGGCTAGCACCTTGAGTGGCAGCTCTGCTGTCATTGGTGTGTGAATGGGTGAATGAGAAACGGTGTAACGCACTTAACCGCTAATGTTAAAAAGGCGCTATATAAGTGCAGACCATTTACAAGGGGGGCCTCATGCTGAAAAGGTTTGAGAACCACTGCACTAGGGAGTACACAGCACATTGCAGATTTAGACATACCAGATCGATCACTTATGGGTCACTTAGTGCTGGCTCTAATGTGTTGAGCAGCATTAAAAAAAAGATGCTGGGACAAATGGAAGCAATTTATATGCTTGCTTTCTTTTATTATTAATATATTTCTTTCATATTTTATATTTCTTTAATTAATGCTGTTAATATGAAGTGACTGGTTTTCATAAAAAGTATTACATTTACATATGTAAATGAAATTAATAACCTATATAACTTGACAGTGTATATAACATTGCAGTAATTAATGACCAATTATAGGATTTGAAGCCTATCAGTTGAGATTTACAACACTAAAAGTCTCCTTAATTTATACTAATTCAAGAGCTCTCACAGGATACAAAATATTTTCTGAACATACAGGATTTTCATTAACCCTCATCCTACCAACATATTTAACATACAAGGACTAAAAACTGGTGTCCCTGGGGACCCCAAGAATAAATTACTGTAATAAATATCTTCTTAAAACATTATTAGTTATGTAATTAATGTTGTCTGGGAAAAAAAACAGATTATTATTATTTTAGGAAAGTTACAGTTAATTTGTATATTGTGTAAAACGAAAATATATACTTTTCTTTAATACAAATTGCAGTTTTTATACCAAGTACAATCTACATTAGTACTTAAAAGCTTATTTAACATCTTTTGATTCTGGTATCGTTCAGTTTTCAGTAAGTTCAGACAAACATTATTTGTGTTATATTTACATGGTGAAACCAACCCGGGTCATTTTGAGCCTAATATAAAATTATTGAAATAAACCCACAGTCATTCAAACTTCAACAGTTTTTTATTTTTATTTATTTTATATCTACTTTCAATACAAAAGTAGATAGAGACCTTGGTCACAGTATGACCCCCTGTCAAAATAAAGGTTGAATAAATGTAATTCAAATTTAGACTTTTCAATTTTTACATAATGTAAAATGAATCGTGTTTACATTGAACTATGAACACCACACACTACAGGCAGTAATAGCACACGATTTGGCTTATGCTATGCTCAGGGCATGCTGGCATGTGACAAGAGGAGCGAATATTTGCTACCTTCATCTCTATGCTTTTTCCCACATTCAAAACAAGGCCTGATCATGCTCTGACTGTATGTCAATCATATGCATGAAACACTATTTTACAGTCTTATCTTGTACAATAGAACATAAACATTTAATTTGATAGTCATAAAACATTTTATTATGAAATTAACCCCTACGCCCCCCAACCACCCCCCCACGAAGTGTGTGATACTTGAAATTATGACCTATGGGAAACATTAACTCAATAAATAGTTCCATTTATTAAATCTGCATAGGCGTAATTGAGTGCTTTTGACTGCGGTCCCTCAGGACCCCAATACATTGGTATTTTAAAAAAGTACTAATTAAAACAGAAACTGAAAAATCACATCAGTTTTTGCTGATAAACATTGTGTTGTGCACCAGACCCAGTCCTAAAGCTTTGCATAGGGGCCCAAGGATAACCTATTACACTTGTGTACTAGTACACAATGTATACTTCAAGGATTTTTTTTCTCTTTGTGTTTTTACTCTTCTTTAGGCTTAAAAGTATTATTGGTATATACGTCAAATTAATAAGATATATGTTATTATATATATATATATATATATATATATATATATATATATATATATATATATATATATATATATATATATATATAAATTAATAAGATATATCAATTAATAAGGCATATAAGTCAAATTTATAAGAAGGTATATAAGGTCAAATTAAAAATAATTTGACCTTCATTTTACTTTTACATACATTTATCAAAAAGTTATTGAAGTCTCCACTCCAGTGGACTACATGCATTCAAACGAAGAATTAGTGTCCACTCTAGTGGCTGTTAAGCAGTTATTCTATTGAAATCCTTATAATAGCCAGAAAAAGTCTTTTGAATAGTTGTTCACTGTAGTGACCACTATGCATGAAAGGGTTAAAGTTATGTATTTCTTTCCAGTTAGTTGAAGCACAATGCCTCCTTGATAGTCGTCTGTTAAAAAGCAATCTGGACTAGAGATGAATGTTTTCTCTGTATTCTGTGATAAGAATGCAACTGAATAATTTTGTCTTTAATTGTATGCAGTGTGTTTAAGTGGGTGTTAAATAACATTGCATAATTGTGGTGTGGTGTTCACAATTCAGGTTTTCTCATCATAACCACACACATTTGTTATGTTAATTTGGAGGGAGACCATTAAATTATGTTCTCTGATCACTTTTTTTCTTTCAGGACTGATTAAGCGCCTGTTCACACCGGGATGTTTTGCAGCTCGTTAAATGGGCGTTAAACTCGGGCGACGCGCTGAATGAAAGTGTAAATTCACTCCCTGACAGTAAATGCCGCTTATTTAAAAGCAGAAATACCCCAGTACACAAGGTGGCGCTGCACAACTTTCCGTTTCTGACACCCACTCATCACTGAGAAGAAAGAGAGCCAGTATTTACGTCTTTAAGCCGTTCACACACTTTTTGTAAACTCGCTAAAGCACGTATTCACTTGTGTGAAATGTAAGGTATTTGGTGATTTGGCCACTGCAACAAATACTTCTTTAAAGCTAAATCCTTTCACATACTTGTAGGAAGACCCAGATTATTAAAATTTTTTAATCTATTTTTTGTTTTGGGGGAATAAGGCAACAATCCTGCTCAAAAATGTTAATGTTCCTGCAGATTGATTAAGTATTGAGTACCACTAGTCTTTTTTTGTGGTCAGTATGATAATACAATGACAATGATAATACAGCTCAATAACGGGGCACTTAGCTATTTGAATAAGAGGTCAAGAATACATACATACATACATACATACATACATACATA